>NC_088398.1:42521751-42821751 GCF_034236695.1 Oncorhynchus nerka
GCCAGTCTGCCTCTTTGCCCTCCCTGCAGCATTCTAAGGTGGCATCCCAAATGGCACCCTTATTCCCTATATAGCGCACTCACTACTTTTGACCCCGGAAGCCCGACCAAAGACCGCTGGGCTCTAGTCAAAAGTAACGCATTTTGCTGGGAGTTAGGGTGTCAATTGGGACGCAGGCTTCTTCAATCAATTCACCCCAGCTTGGCTCTGCAGCATTACCTTGCCTATCAATCAGACAGCCTCTGTGCAAGTAATGGACCATGCGCGCCTGCCAATCACCTTGCCCATCTCACATCCCCAACTCCAAGGGGTCGCCATGACAACAGAGAAAGCCTCCTCTCAACATGGCTGAAGTTGTTTCGAGGAAGAGAGCTTTCAGCCCCCTAGTGATGTCAAAGGCTTGATTCACACACTGACGATAGCCTAACAGGCAAAACGTGCTCTTGTTGCCTCTAAATTAATAAAATATCACAAAATAACTTTGAAAATATATATATATTTTTTAGTGTGAACCATCTATAAATGAGGTTTCAGATTCCCTACAGGTCCCATGTGGTCTTGCGTCAGCATCTCTCTCTCTCTCTCTCTCTCTCTCTCTCTCCTCTCTCTCTCTCTCAATGAGTGATGCCAATTACTTAACTGTATCACACTAATAAAGATCAAACTACATCATCTGCACACGACTCTGAGATCAAGCCAGGCTCTGGCAAGTGTCCGCCTGCTTTTACGTAATGCTCAAACTGACGCCATCTGGTGCAGCGAGACCGCTGCCAGCTAGTAGGGCTCCGCACTGAAGGAGATCTCCCTGGGTCTGATTGGGCAATGGTCCTGCTAAGAAGAACTACTGAGGAGAGCTATGCTGAGCTCAGACAAGAGGACCCATGCCAGCACTGTACTGCTGACACCAGTAACACTGAGAGACTCTGGGTTGTGTCCCAAACAGCACCCCCATTCACTGGTCAAAAGCAGTGCACTGCATAGGGAATAGGGTGCCATTTGGCAGGCATTCTCTGTTTACCACACTCTGATGCAACACGTCGACACAGTGAGAGGGCAAACGGCGATAAGAGTAAAAAACAAAATGAGACCATATCTTGTTTCTCGTGCCAGAGCTTGTTTTCTCCTACTTTATCCCGTGTCATAAGCACTTTGTCAGCACAGTGACAGTGGTGCAGCTAGGCTGCTTCATGGTAGTATCGGTACTTCATGGTGATGGAGAGGAAAAGGGTGTTTGATGCCAGGTAAGATACACAGACAGAACATGATGTCACAATCAAGATAAGAGAAGGGAAAGAGGAGAGAGAAGGGAAAGATGGGAGAGAAGGGAAGAGAAGGAAAAGAGGGGAGGGAAGGGAAGAGAAGAGAAGGAAAGAGAGAAGAGAAGGAAAGAGGGGAGAGAAGGAAAGAGAAGGAAAAGAGGGGAGGGAAGGGAAGAGTAGGAAAGAGGGAAGAGAAGGAAAGAGGGGAGAGAAGGGAAGAGAAGGAAAGAGGGAAGAGAAGAGAAGGAAAGAGGGAAGAGAAGGAAAGAGAAGGAAAGAGGGGAGAGAAGGGAAGAGAAGTAAAGAGGGGAGAGAAGAGAAGGAAAGAGGGGAGAGAAGGGAAGAGAAGGAAAGAGGGGAGAGAAGGGAAGGAAAGAGGGAAGAGAAGGGAAGAGAAGTAAAGAGGGGAGAGAAGAGAAGGAAAGAGGGAAGAGAAGGAAAGAGGGGAGAGAAGGGAAGGACAGAGGGAAGAGAAGGGAAGAGAAGTAAAGAGGGGATATAAATAAAGAGGGAAGAGAAGGGAAGAGAAGGAAAGAGGAGAGTGAAGGGAAGAGAAGGAAAGAGGGGAGAGAAGGGAAGAGAAGGAAAGAGGGGATAGAAATAAAGAGGGAAGAGAAGGGAAGAGAAGGAAAGAGGAGAGTGAAGGGAAGAGAAGGAAAGAGGGGAGAGAAGGGAACAAAAGAGGGAAGAGAAGGAAAAGAGGGGAGAGAAGGGAAGAGAAGGAAAGAGGGGAGAGAAATAAAGAGGGAAGAGAAGGGAAGAGAAGGAAAGAGGGAAGAGAAGGAAAGAGGGAAGAGAAAGGAAAGAGGGGAGAGAAGGGAAGAGAAGGAAAGAGAAGGAAAGAGGGGAGAGAAGGAAAGAAAATGAAAGAGGAGAGAGAAGGGAAGAGAAGGAAAGAGGGGAGAGAAGAGAAGGAAAGAGGGAAGAGAAGGAAAGAGGGGAGAGAAGGGAAGGAAAGAGGGGAGAGAAGGGAAGAGAAGTAAAGAGGGGATAGAAATAAAGAGGGAAGAGAAGGAAAGAGGGAAGAGAAGGAAAGAGGGGAGAGAAGGGAAGGAAAGAGGGGAGAGAAGGGAAGAGAAGGAAAGAGAAGGAAAGAGAGGGAGAGAAGGAAAGAGGGGAGAGAAGGGAAAGAGGGGAAAAGGGGAAATAAGGGAAATAGGGGAAATAAGGGAAGAGGGGAGAGAAGGGAAGAGAATGAAAGAGGGGAGAGAAGGGAAAGAGGGGAAAAGGGGGAAATAAGGGAAAGAGGGGAAATAAGGGAAGAGGGGAGAGAAGGGAAGAGAAGGAAAGGGGAGAGAAGGGAAAGAGGGGAAATAAGGGAAAGAGGGGAGAGAAGGGAAGAGAAGGAAAGAGGGGAGAGAAGGGGAAAAGGGGGAAATAAGGGAAAGAGGGGAAATAAGGGAAGAGGGGAGAGAAGGGAAGAGAAGGAAAGAGGGGAGAGAAGGGAAGAGAAGGAAAGGGGAGAGAAGGGAAGGGAAGGAAAGAGTGGACGGATGGGAAGAGGGGAGAGAAGGAAAGAGGGGAGGGAAGGGAAGAGAAGAGAAGGAAAGGAAAGAGGGGAGAGAAGGGAAGAGAAGAAAAGAGGGGAGAGAAGGGAAAGAGGAGAGAAGGAAAGGGTGGAGAGAAGGGAAGAGGGGAGAGAAGGGAAGAGAAGGAAAGAGGGGAGAGAAGGGAAGAGGGGAGAGAAGGAAAGAGGGGAGAGAAGGGAAGAGAAGAAAAGAGGGGAGAGAAGGGAAGAGGAAAGATGGGCGAGAAGGGAGGGGAAGATAAAGGAAAGAGGGGAGAGAAGGGAAAGAGGAGAGAAGGTAAGAGAAGGAAAGAGGGGAGAGAAGGAAAGGGTGGAGAGAAGGAAAGAGAGGAGAGAAGGGAAGAGAAGGAAAGAGGGGAGAGAAGGGAAGATAAAGGAAAGAGGGGAGAGAAGGGAAAGAGGGGAAAAGGGGAAATAAGGGAAATAGGGGAAATAAGGGAAGAGGGGAGAGAAGGGAAGAGAATGAAAGAGGGGAGAGAAGGGAAAGAGGGGAAAAGGGGGAAATAAGGGAAAGAGGGGAAATAAGGGAAGAGGGGAGAGAAGGGAAGAGAAGGAAAGGGGAGAGAAGGGAAAGATGGGAAATAAGGGAAAGAGGGGAGAGAAGGGAAGAGAAGGAAAGAGGGGAGAGAAGGAAAGAGGGGAAAAGGGGGAAATAAGGGAAAGAGGGGAAATAAGGGAAGAGGGGAGAGAAGGGAAGAGAAGGAAAGAGGGGAGAGAAGGGAAGAGAAGGAAAGGGGAGAGAAGGGAAAGAGGGGAAATAAGGGAAAGAGGGGAGAGAAGGGAAGAGAACGAAAAGATGGGAGAGAAGGGAAGGGAAGGAAAGAGTGGACGGATGGGAAGAGGGGAGAGAAGGGAAAGAGGGGAGGGAAGGGAAGAGAAGAGAAGGAAAGAGGGAGAGAAGGGAAGAGAAGAAAAGAGGGGAGAGAAGGGAAAGAGGAGAGAAGGTAAGAGAAGGAAAGAGGGAGAGAAGGAAAGGGTGGAGAGAAGGGAAGAGGGAGAGAAGGGAAGAGAAGGAAAGAGGGGAGAGAAGGGAAGAGGGGAGAGAAGGAAAGAGGGGAGAGAAGGGAAGAGAAGAAAAGAGGGGAGAGAAGGGAAGAGAAGGAAAGGGGAGAGAAGGGAAAGAGAAGGAAAGGGGAGAGAAGGGAAAGAGGGAAATAAGGGAAAGAGGGGAGAGAAGGGAAGAGAACGAAAAGATGGGAGAGAAGGGAAGGGAAGGAAAGAGTGGACGGATGGGAAGAGGGGAGAGAAGGGAAAGAGGGGAGGGAAGGGAAGAGAAGAGAAGGAAAGAGGGGAGAGAAGGGAAGAGAAGAAAAGAGGGGAGAGAAGGGAAAGAGGAGAGAAGGTAAGAGAAGGAAAGAGGGGAGAGAAGGAAAGGGTGGAGAGAAGGGAAGAGGGGAGAGAAGGGAAGAGAAGGAAAGAGGGGAGAGAAGGGAAGAGGGGAGAGAAGGAAAGAGGGGAGAGAAGGGAAGAGAAGAAAAGAGGGGAGAGAAGGGAAGAGGAAAGATGGGCGAGAAGGGAGGGGAAGATAAAGGAAAGAGGGGAGAGAAGGGAAAGAGGAGAGAAGGTAAGAGAAGGAAAGAGGGGAGAGAAGGAAAGGGTGGAGAGAAGGAAAGAGAGGAGAGAAGGGAAGAGAAGGAAAGAGGGGAGAGAAGGGAAGATAAAGGAAAGAGGGGAGAGAAGGGAAGATAAAGGAAAGAGGGGAGAGAAGGGAAGATAAAGGAAAGAGGGGAGAGAAGGGAAAGAGGAGAGAGAAGCCCGTCCATGTTGTTGACAGGCTGCTTTGTCTCCTGCACACACACACACAGACACACACACACTCTCCTTTGAACCTGAAACCACATGCTATCCCAATTACAGATGTTCGCTGGAGAAAAGCACCTTTCTACTGTAGCCCTGTGATTGTAGAGATAGCTCGCTAGCTAGAGGTGATCACTCCACCATGTGAGCAGCAGCAAGGCCCCCTAGGAGGACAGACATGGGAGGTAAATTAGTTAGCAAGACGAGGTACACAGGTGCTGCTCCTGTTTACACAGAAGGAAATGGCCAGAGGTTATTAGCTGACAACAGCCAGAGAAAACCGGGAGCTTCTCTATGTTAATGACTCCACTTAGGGCTCTGGCCCTATGGGCTCTGGTCAAAAGTAGTGCACTATTTAGGTAATAGGGTGTCATTTGGGGCAGAGCCACGCATTACGTTGTCCTCGGTGAGTAACTAAAGCACTGGATGTTTCCCCTAGCTGACTCACTGAAGATGTTTTTTCCCCCCACATATTTAGGTGGCGACAGCGGTGTGGCAGATCTGAAGGTGAGGGAAATCCAAGTTGACGTTTCTCTCGGGTTTATTTGTCGTTTGTTGCTTCGTGTCCATGTAAGAGTCGACCACTCTGTCACTCTGTCCTTCCTCGCTGCACTCTCTCTTTTGTCTCCTAGCATGTGTTCTAAATGGCACTATATTCCCTATTTAGTGCCCATAGGGCTCCTGTCAAAAGTAGTGCACGATATAGGGAATAGGGTGCCATTTGGTCGCGGATCCCATTCCACTAATTACAGACCAGTGTCCCAGAGATCCCGGACAACCCCCGGCAGGCAGAAACACAGGGTCTGCGGGCACTAAGCATCAATACAAGAAATCTACTTTAGGAGTTTGGCAACAATAGAGGAAACAGTCATGAATCACAGTCGCATGCGATGACAAGAAGCAGGACATTCTAATTACGGCGCTGAGAGAAATTTCAGGGAAAAGCCTCTTCTTATTCTAATTGAATTTAGAGTAATGCTTTGTAGGCGACATGCCAATTACCAGTCGGAGGTAGAATCATCAGTCCCCGTTTCTCGAACAAAACTGTTTACTCGAGAAGTGGGAAAGAAATACAGGTGTGTTTACCCCCCCCCCCCCATCTATATAGGCCTAGTTCATAGTTAATACGGACTAGGGCTGCAAATAGCATTAGGTGGTATCCAGATTTTCATACCGCCATACCGTTTCTGCACCACACCAGGGTATGTGGTATTACCGGAAGTGCACACAAGAGGCGCGTCGTCAAAACGCACAAAACCATTTACACAACATGGATCTTGATCCAGGAAGGGATTGATTGTCTGTCTGTGCTGTAACCAAGCTAGCAAGTTGGTGTAGCCCTGAGCTGGAGATAATTTATTTGGCACATCTTAGATAGCTAATTTATAGTTATCATACCGTGGTACGTATAAATAACCCGGTATTCGGCATATACGGTGTACCGCCCAAGCCGAGAAGCAAAATTCAGGAAATAAGCAGGGTAACCGGGAATACTTGCAACCCTATTGGACAACTGCCATTGTGTTGTCGTGAACTTATCTGAAGCACTGAGCAGATGCAAAGCAGGAGGAGTGGCCAGAGACGGAGAGCGAGTGCTGGGCTCCTCTCTAACTCTCACGTCTCCAAAACCGCAGATCACTGGCAGATGTTTGCTCCAGTGGCTGATGAGGTCCTAGTCAACCGTTGCGTCACTCGCACAGCAATTACAGTGTTTCCTCAAAAAGGCTCTGTAATCTATCGCGGGCACCACTACTTTTTAACAGAGACCTATGGGCCCTTGTCAAACGTAGCACACTAAATAGGGAATAGAGTGCCATTTGGGATGCAGCCAGAGTCCACATTCTGAAAAAGTATCATCGCCCACCCAGATCTAGAATGTATGTGCAGGGTGTGATGTTGTCAAGCGCATGTGTGACAGGTTTAGATTGATTTAGAAGCCACTACTGGAAAAAAAACACTACATAGACACAGAACAAACACACACAGCTAGCCAGCTACGCCTAAACAATTGTTTGGTTATGAAGTTAACTGAATAGCTTCTCTATCTACAGCATAGGTCAGCTACTGAATGTGCAAAACAGGAAAACTGGTTTTTGTTGTTGTGAAAATACTGTGTACGCATACCGATGAGATGAACCCGCCAGTCATCCATCACCTCAGAGTAAAGAAAGAAAAAAGTCACATTAACAGCACTACTTGTCACAACGAACGGTGGCTCTGACAATTTTCTGGTCTGGAAAAGGGAGACAGAGACTCCATCCCAAATGGCACCCTATTCCCTTCACAGGGCACTGCTTTTGACCAGGGCCCGTTGGGAATAGTGTGCCAACTGGTATGCAGACCAAGTCGGTGTGAAGGGCGGAGATGAAAGCCCGAGCACCAACATGTGAAGTTCATAGGAGCACGTCAAATTGGGCGTCAAATGGAAAGCTTAGAGTCTATATTCTGGGAAACGAAGGCATAGATCCATTCGAACAATTTTACGTCTTTCAAGTTAGGCATAAGTAAAGGCTTTGATTTCTGGATAAACAGATGGAAAATGGGTCTTACAAAACATCTACCAGAAAAAGTCTTAAAAGGTATCAGAAATACATCAAAACAAAATGATGTTTAAATAAAGACCCGTCAACTAATATCAATACTTATATTTAGTTCTGTAGAAATTGTTTACCTTCTGTAAGGTTAAGAAACATTGCCTTGTGCCTTGCCATTCCGTTACCAAAAACCCACAAAGGCTTCTAGTTTCTGAACACCTGTAAAATGCCATTTCCTGCAATCTAAAGCAAAAATGTTCCTCATAAACTCAGCAAAAACAGAACCGTCCTGTCACTGTGTCAGCAAGTATTTGTGAAAATACTTGAAAATAACAAGATTCAACAACTGAGACATAAACTGAACAAGTTCCACAGACATGTGACTAACAGAAATGGAATAATGTGTCCCTGAACAAAGGGGGGGGGTCAAAATCAAAAGTAACTGTCGGTATCTGGTGTGGCCACCAGCTGCATTAAGTACTACAGGACATCTCCTCCTCATGGACTGCACCAGATTTGCCAGGTCTTGCTGTGAGATTTTACCCCACTCTTCCACCAAGACACCTGCAAATTTCTAGACATTTCTGGGGGGAATGGCCCTAGCCCTCACCCTCCGATCCAACAGGTCCCAGACGTGCTCAATGGGATTGAGATCCGGGCGCTTCGCTGGCCATGGCAGAACACTGACATTCCTGTCTTGCAGGAAATCACACACAGAACGTGCAGTATGGCTGGTGGCATTGTCATGCTGGAGGGTCATGTCAGGATGAGCCTGTAGGAAGGGTACCACATGAGGGAGGAGGACGTCTTCCCTGTAACGCACAGGGTTGAGATTGCCTGCAATGACAACAAGCTCAGTCCAATGATGCTGTGACACACTGCCCCAGACCATGACGGACCCTCCACATCGATCCCGCTCCAGAGTACAGGCATCGGTGTAATGCTCATTCCTTCGACGATAAACGCGAATCCGACCATCACCCCTGGCGAGACAAAACCGTGACTGGTCAGTGAAGAGCACTTTTTGCCAGTCCTGTCTGGTCCAGCGACGGTGGGTTTGTGCCCATTGGCGACGTTGTTGCCGGTGATGTCTGGTGAGGACCTGCCTTACAACAGGCCTACAAGCCCTCAGTCCAGCCTTTCTCAGCCTATTGTGGACAGTCTGAGCACTGATGTAGGGATTGTGCATTCCTGGTGTAACTCGGGCAGTTGTTGTTGCCATCCTGCACCTGTCGCGCAGGTGTGATGTTCGGATGTACTGATCCTGTGCAGGTGTTGTTACACGTGGTCTGCCACTGCGAGGACGATGAGCTGTCCATCCTGTCTCCCTGTAGAGCTGTCTTAGGCCACATCTGCTGTCCTTATGTCACCTTGCAGCATGCCTAAGGCAAGTTCACGCAGATGAGCAGGGACCCTGGGCATCTTTCTTTTGGTGTTTTTCAGAGTCAGTAGAAAGGCCTTTTTAGTGTCCTAAGTTTTCATAACTGTGACCTTAATTGCCTACCTCTGTAAGCTGCTAGTGTCTTAATGACTGTTCCACAGGTGCATGTTCATTAATTGTTTATGGTTCATTGAAAAAGCATGGGAAACAGTGTTTAAATCCTTTACAATGAAGATCTGTTTTTTTTTACAAATTATCTTTGAAAGACAGGGTCCTGAAAAAGGGACGTTTCTTTTTTTGCTGAGTTTATGATAACAAATCAAGTATTTCTTTTTTTACATAGTGCGCAACCAGTCCACAAGGTGGCACAGCGCCTCGCTTACATTCTTTGGGGGGGAACCCTGCCACATGTCTTTAAGGTATTTTCAAATGTCTTAAAATTCACAGAAGTAACGAGAAATGGTAGACCCTCCAATTAGTTATAGTGATTTTACTGATATAAATCTGGTTTATGAATTATTAAGTGATTAAAATGTGTGATTCCATTGCCAAATTGGTGACGGAATTACTGCAATTGATTTGGCTGCAATGGCAAATCATAATAGTCACAAACCACAGGTGGATCACCTGCTACTCTCCTCCTTTCTCCTGACATATAGTTATGTTCAGCTCATAACTGTTTTCTTTGTCTTTCTGTTGTCTGGTGGTCAAACCAAGAGTGTAAAAACAGTCTGAGTATTGATAACTCTTCCCTCTCTCTCTCTCTCTCTCTCTCTCTCTCTCTCACTCTCCAATTAATGTCACCTCTCGCAGCTCTTAACGACACCAACCCAAGAGCCCCCTCTCTTTCCATTTACCCATACCAACCTACTCACCCACTGAGCACCGACTGACACCAGACGTTGAAAAGTAGTTGAAATTTGGTCAGTCCACCATGGCCTTGATGTTGACGTCCACAGATGGGCTGGATATGACCAAATCTGAACCCATCATACAGGTATGTTTCACAAATGTGGATAGCACAATACAGTACAGTACTGAGTAGAGCACAGCAGAGTACAATACAATACAGTTCTGAGTAAAGCACAGCAGAGCACAATACAGTACAGTACTGAGTAGAGCACAGCAGAGTACAATACAATACAGTTCTGAGTAGACTACAGTAGAGTACAGTACAGTACTGAGTAGAGCACGGTAGAGTACAGTACTGAGTAGAGCACAGCAGAGTACAATACAATACAGTTCTGAGTAGACTACAGTAGAGTACAGTACAGTACTGAGTAGAGCACAGTAGAGTACAATACAATACAGAGTGAGTAGAGCACAATAGAGTACAGTCTAATATAATACAGTAGTACAATACAACACATGACAGTAGAGAAACCGTACTGTACTGAACTATAGTCTATTTTACTGTCCTGTACTCTACTGCACTGAACTCTACTCTACCCTACTCTGCTGTATTGCACTGCACTCAGCTGCAGGGTTTCGCAAACTTGGTTCTAGGACCCCCCCCGGCAGGACGCCAGTTGCCCATCCCTTGCTGATATAGTGCAATACTTTTCAAAAGATAATGTTCTCTGTGGGTCATTTGACAAGAAGCTGAACATAACACACACAAACATAGATTACTAATACATTTTCTGTAGATACAGTATCTGTTAATTTCTCCTAGAACTTAACATTTTGCTGAGGATATAGTCAGGTTGTTGTCAGGACATGTTCTTTAACGGTCAAAAGTAGTGAACTAAATAGGGAATAGGGTGTCATTTGGGATGCAACCTCTTGTTTTTGTTTCTGGCAGGAACACAAGCCTGTTTCCTATCGTGAGGAGCGCTGTCGTTTGGGGAGTGAAGAGGTCAGCTCAGGCACTGTAGATCTGTGCCATTACTAAGGTGTGTGTGAGTTGTCAGTGTGTGTGTGTGTGTGTGTGTGTGTGTGTGTGTGTGTCTGTGTGTGCGTGTGTGTGTGCGTGCGTGTGCGTGCGTGCGTGCGTGCGTGCGTGCGTGCGTGCGTGCGTGTGTGTGTGTGTGTGTGTGTGTGTGTGTGTGAGAGAGAAAGAGAGAGATGGCTGTGTGCCAGGCTAGGTCCTCAGATAGCTTATCCCACTGGCACACAGGATCCCAGCTGCTTGGCAAACAGGACCCCAGCTGCTTGCTATGTATAGTCACAATATAGCTAGGATCCAGAATCTTTTTGCACCTTTAACTGACCGGGGGGGTCATTTGTGACTCGTTTCAGGAAACTAGGCGAATGCCACACGTCACAACTTCACAGGAGAGGCATTAGAACATAAAAATGAATTATCTAAATGTGTTTGTATGCCATCTGTTAATACAAATAAAATGAAACAATTACGAGCCTAGTTGGTTTAGCCACGGAAAAAGGCAGGAACCTCTCCCGCTAGCCATGATTGACTGAGATAATAGATGGGCTGGACATGCCGAGAGATGAGTTCGGATCAGTCTGTTATGTAGCATGCTGCTGTCTATAACATGAGCTGCTCAGTATGTGTAGATAATCATTTCTACCGTGGCTTTTTTTAAAGAATAAGAACTGCAAAAGTGTTGCTCCTGCTCTTCACTTTCTGGATGACGATCGTGCCATGCTGACTCTCCCTGAGTAAGGTAAAAACATGTTAACTGAACAAGACATTGTAGAGTCTTCTGATGACAGTGATGGGGAAGAAACGGCGATCAACAGTGTTGTTGTCATGGAAGAAGTTGAATGCCTTTTGAAATCATGGAATGCCCGGTGGAAGCAGAGTATAATAGCTCAGGAGATTCTGGCGTTTTGATTGCAAATATGCAGAGGGTGTTGAAAAGAGAACACACAGAAGGCTGTTGTATAAAACACCTGTCTCTGGAAGAGTCCAGCTAGCTACATTTTCAGATATTATATGTTTCTAATTTTGTCAGAAAGTCATTTTCATTGCAAGTAAAAGCGTACTGTTAGCTAGCTAGCTAATGTTAGCTGGCTGGCTCTCTAGCTAACGTTACATGGATGATCTGTGTAGTACTAATATTACTATCTCAGAAAGCCATTCGCATTGCTAGTTATAGCCTAATGTTAGCTAGCTAGCTAACACTGAACCTAGTTGGTTAGCTTTAGCTACCTGTAGATTCATGCATGGTGGTTAGCTATGACAATCAGTATGGGTTGGGATTATTAACTCGTTCAAAACACCTGAGACCTCGGAAATCTCCGACTTCCGACTTCAATGCTTTGAAGACAAATGGGAACTCGGAAAAACGAGCTCGGACTGAATTATAAAAAAAAAGGTCATCCAACTCGGGAACTCGGGCCTCCTTCACTGACGCCATAATTTGACCTCGTATTTTTACAAATTCCCAGTTGCCTTGTAAGCACCATTAGGTTAATTGATTAGCTAGCTAGCTACATGTGTAAACAAAAGACTCTACTTTACCAGATGACTACATTAACCATCAAGTTAGCCATGTGTGTCTGGGGATGATTACAATCATCTATTGTATTTCATGAACACGTGTACATGTCTAGACAATAGTGACCAATTCACTTACTTAGCTAGATGTGGCTGGGGGGTGGTTATAGCATTTCTTTCACATGATCCGTCAATTTAGAGTGTGTCTGGGTAAAAATCATCTGAATTATTTACACAACAAGGGTAGGGGGCAGCATTTGGAATTTTTGATGAATAGCGTGCCCAAATTAAACTGCCTTCTACTCAGGCCCAGAAGATAGGATATGCATATAATTAGTAGATTCGGATAGAAAACACTCTAAAGTTTCCAAAACTGTTAAAATAATGTCTGTGAGTATAACAGAACTGATTTGGCAGGCAAAAACCTGAGAAAATTTCATTCAGGAAGTTGGTAAGTGGTAAGTGAATAGTTTTCTCTATTTCTGACTTGTGTAACTCTTCTACTTGGCTGGTTATTGTTTGTATTGATTTGTCTGCTGGGCTATGTTCTCAAATAATTGTAAAGTATGCGTTCGCCGTAAAGCATTTTTAAATCTGACACCGTGGTTGGAGTCACAAGAAGTTCATCTTTAAACCTATGTAAAATAGTTGTATATTTCTGAATTTGTATAATGAGTATTTCTGTATTTGAATTTGGCGCTCTGCAATCTCACTGGATGTTGGCCAGGTGGGACGCTAGGTGTTCCACATACCCTAGAGAGGTTTTAATATTGCTACTATGCAAATATGCAAGTTACCATTTCACTGTACCGTTTACACCTTACATATCCTGTGCATGTCATAAATAAACTTTGATAGAGTGTGTGTTTACCAGAGACCGTAATGTGAAGGACAACATGACAACATGACCGGAAGGGCAACATGACTTTTACTCTCGAAATCTTTGTTTGTTTAAAATGAATACACTACCTTACTCACTCTGTTTAGCACATGGCCTCACATGTGAATCCTTAAAGAGGAGATGGTGCGGCTAAGGCTTAGGAGGGTGTGAACCATGCTGAATGGGTGTAGACAAAGAAGATCTCTCCAGTAGGTGTACCAAAATATTCAAGGGCCATTTTTATCAAAAGCGGGGTCACGAGTTGATCAACTTTCCAAGCAAAATTACAATCCCGTTGTTCCTTAACCGAATCGAGCCGGCCGGTGGCATGTGAGGATCTCCCACTCAATTTGACTACGGACAAGCAGTCATGCTCGTATTTTCTTTCACTTTACAATGACATGAGTAAACGCAAGGGAAATAAATAAAAAACGGTCTGGAGTGACAAATGCAGTTGTTAATATGTCTATGGTTACTTTTATTTAACTTTTAGTTATTAACATTTGTATTGTTTTTATTTCACTCAACGGTCATGATGCTGCTCCCCTTATGGTCACAATACCCCATAATGACAAAGACAAAACCGTTAGAAATTTTTGCAAAAAAAATAAATATATATATATATCACATTTTCATAAGTATTCAGACCGTTTACTCAGTACTTTGTTGAAGCACCTCTGGCAGCGATTACAGTATTGAGTCTTCTTGGGTATGACGCTACAAGTTTGGCACACCTGTATTTGTGGAGTTTCTCCCATTCTTCTTTGCAGATCCTTTCACGCTCAGTCAGGTTGGATGGAGAGCGTCGCTGCACAGCTATGTTCAGGTCTCTCCAGAGATGTTCGATCGGGTTCAAGTCCGGGCTCTGGCTGGGCCACTCAAGGACATTCAGAGACTTGGCCCGAAGCCACTCCTGCGTTGTCTTGGCTCTGTGCTAAGGGTCGTTGTCCTGTGAACTTTCGCCCCGCTCTGAGGTCCTGAGCGCTCTGGAGCAGGTTTTCATCAAGGATCTCTCTGTACTTTTCTCCGTTCATCTTTACCTCGATGCTGACTAGTCTCCCAGTCCTTGCTGCTGAAAAACATCCCCACCGCATGTTGCTGCCACCAACATGCTTCACCGTAGGGAATGTGCCAGGTTTCCTCCAGACACAAAGCTTGGCATTCAGGCCAAAGAGTTCAGTATTGTTTCATCAGACAAGAAAATCTTGTTTCTCATGGTCTGAGAGTCTTTAGGTGCCTTTTGGCAAACTCCAAGTGGGCTGTCATGTGCCTTTTACTGATGAATGGCTTCAGTCTGGCCACTCTACCATAAAGGCCTGATTGGTGGAGTGCTACAGAGATGGTTGTCCTTCTGGAAGGTTCTCCCATCTCCACAGGGGAACTCTAGGGGAACTGACTCTGTCAGAGTGACCATCAGGTTCTTGGTCACCTCCCTGACCAAGACCCTTCTCCTCCGATTGCTCAGTTTGGCCAGGCAGCCAGCTCTAGGAAGAATCTTGGTGGCTCCAAACGTCTTACCTTTAAAGAATGATGGAGGCCACTGTGTTCTTGGGGACCTTCAATGCTGCAAAAAAAATGTGGTGCCCTTCCCGAGATCTGTGCATTGAGATCTCTGTGCTTTGACCTCATAGCTTGGTTTTTGCTCTGACATGCACTGTCAACTATGGGACCTTATATAAACAGGTCTGTGCCTTTCCAAATCATGTCCAAAAAATGGAATTTACTACGGGTGGACTCAAATCAAGCCGAAGAAACATCTCAAGGATGATCAATGGAGAAAGGATGCACATGAACTCAATTTCAAGTCTCATAGCAAAGGGGCTGAATACTTACGTAAATAAGGTCTGTTTTTTACTTTAAATAAATTTGCTAAAATTTCGACCAAACCTGTTTTCACTTTGTCATTATGGGGAAATTGTGTGTAGATTGCTGAGGAAAATTCTTTATTTAATCAATTTTAGAACAAGGCTGTAACGTAACAAAATGTGGAAAAAGTCAAAGGGTCTGAATACTTTCCGAAGGCACTGTACATAAGTGCTATTTCTGTTGTTTTGTATTACTATTTTCATTATTTATTTCACTTAGTCCTGCAATCACACCTACAACCCTGTACACAACCTGAATCTGAAATAACATCTCTTAAAAAACAAGCAAGTCAACAGCGAGATTCACCATGAAACACAGCTTTAGGAATTCATTTTTGGATTCTTTTATTTGATTTTCTAACAGTATTTTCAGTATGACGTGGAGTATTAGCTACATAGGCAATATCACCAATGGATGGCAAACACAGTTCAAGTTATTTATCGGTGGTGTGACTCACGTTGACCCATTCAGTCAGAGGATACTTATAGTTAGTGAGGAAGCAACGCTTTCGTTCCAGGAGAGGGAGAGGTTTGTTCCACCATTTAGGTACCTTTTGAGTATTGTAACTTGGTGAATTTTTATTTATTTATTATTTCACCTTATTTTAACATTCTGTCATTAAGAACACATGTTCAAAATGTTCGTCAGGTTTAGAGGAGGGTTTGGCCCGGCGGGGCTTTACTTGGCTCATTGCGGCTCTAGCGATTCCCAGTGCCGGGTACCTGCAGGCTGACTTCGGTTGATAGTTGAAAGGTGTTTCCTCCGACACATTGGTGCAGATGACTTCCGGGTTAAGTGGGTGGGTGTTTAAGAAGCGCAGTTTGGCGGGTCATGTTTCAGAGGATGCATGACTCGACCTTCGCCTCTGCCGAGCCCGTTGGGGAGTTGCAATGATACAATTGGATATCACAAAATTGGGGAGAAAAAGAGGGTGAAATAAATACAAATAAAGAGCCCACACTGCCACCCACAGAACAGAAGCAGATTAACTGCCAAAATAAAATAAAAATATATATAAAACATTTATGAATAATATGCGTAATAATGTCGGCAGTTCATACGAAGGATTGTTATCTATAACCCGGATTGGCATTACGAGAAAAAATATATATTTTTGGCAAGCAATCATTATTTTGGCAAACAATTATTGTCCCTAAGACCTAATAAGACCAGGAAGTTACCAAACCACAGAACAAGATGAAAATTTGGTTTTCGGAGATGGCTTTATGGGATAGCTAGCAACTTGTAAACAATTACCCATTCCTGTAAGTGAGTACTATTTTAATAATAATGTTAAATAATATACATTGGCTGTTAAGCCAATTATATTTTATGACGGTTGCCTCACATTTTAGTTTATTGTAATGGTATTTATGTTTTTTTAATTACATTTATTATGGGGAGATGGCTAGCTAAAGTATTTTCAACCTAGCCTAGCTTTTAACTAGCTAGCTAGCTGTTCTGTAAACTTGCTAGAAAGTTTAGACTTGCTAGAAAGTTAGAGAAACAAGTTGAGGAAAAAATAACTTAATGAAACATGTATTATTATCAACTGAAACAATATGTTTCTCCTGTCTTGAATGAAAAGGTCATATTTTGCAAACTCCCAAAATAAATGCAATCTCTGACGAGAGGCTCTCCTCCATCTTGTCTTGCGTTGGGAAACCCTATGCTCTCTGTCCAATAGCGGGAACGGGATTGCGTGAAGATGACGTATGTGAACCCCAGGAAGAGTAGCTGCTGCTGTTGCAACAGCTAATGGGGATCCTAATAAAATACCAAATAAAATACCAAATGGCGTAATGAAATACATCACGATGTGAATGGGACATGCGTTTTGCTTCTATTGTTCCTGAAAGTGCTAATGTCCTCCACAGCATGCACTAGGAAAAGATCATGTCAGCCTCCCTGATATTACAGCCATATTTCTTCATTGGTCGGGCAGGGTGGGAGCAGAAGACAAGAGAGGTGCTAGAGCTGCATGGGAACGGAGACTAACAGTCAGAGGTTTGCGTCCCAAATGGCACCCTATTCCACATGTAGTGCACTACTTTTGTTCAAAAGTAGTCAAAGGTAGTGCACAACATAGGGAATAGCATGTCATTTGGTACGCAGCCTAACAACAGAACAGAGCCGCCTGAGCGCCTGCCAAGACAGGAAATTGATCACAGGCAGAAAAACGAGAGTTTCAGATAACAACAAGGTTACTTCCTGGTCTTACAGCTTTTTTTCCCTCTTTTTTTTCAATTATAAAACGGGTCTCTATGCACATTACTGAGCGACACTCCATAAGCCCATGCAGCTGAGTCATCACACAGCCATGTTTTAAAGTTCACTCAGGCCATATGGTCACTCTGTGAGTGATTCACCAAAATGACGTTGCCACGAGCAGCAGGGCAGATTTTGAGATGAGAGAGATGCATGACTTTGCTCTCACACAGTCACACGCAGGACATTGACCCACCATGCTGTTTACTTTCTGCGTCTACGTCATATTGCTGAGTCCACCTTTAAAACGACTCAATTCTCATTACTCTCTCGCCTTGGGACAACAATGATTGAAGAAATACAGCATCAACAGAAAAGTACTGAGTTGGTTATTTCCTTGATTTGTAACTGGGGAGGAAATACAATATTTACAACCCTGTAACGCCACAAGTTTTTTTTCTGATTCGTTTATTCTGATCCGATGGACGATAAGATGAGGTATTCTTACACATAACTAAGTATAATGTGTTTTGAACAGTACACTGGCAAGAGCACAATAGTACTTTTCATAAGAACAAAACTGGAGAGAATAGAAGTCCCAAATATTATATTAATGAGTAAACAAACTGGAAAAGCACTATAGCGATATCTTATAGCGATAACAGTGATAGTATAGTCTCTCAGAGACAGAGAACACTGTCAGGACAGGATGTATACTGTACAGGTTTCCTAACATAAAAATAGACCTCACAAAATGAATAGGTAACAGTTCTGCATGCTAACCAGGAGCTCCAACTGAGCAAAACAGGCGCATGGAGACAGGTTGAACTTAATCCCAGGGCAGATAGAGCTCTGTTTAAAAGTAGTCCACTATATCGTGAATAGGGTGCCATTTGGGACGCATTTCCTGCTAGCCCAGTGCACTAGAGATTTGAGCCTCCTCTGCAGGACCGACTCAGATAAAACCTCCCAATGAGCAGAGAGAGCAGAGCAGAGCAGAGAGCAGTGTAATGTGATTTTGTGATGAGCTGGTCACTTCCTGGTGCAGCAGGGGTAAGCAGATCCGGATTCACCCCAGTCCAGGCAGTTCAGCAGGGCTGTGTACCAAATGGCATCCTATTCTCTATATAGAGCACACCTTTTGATCAGGGCCCATAGGGAGACCCATACGGCTCTGGTCAAAAGTAGGGAATAGAGTGCCATTTGGGACACATCCCCAGTTCATCTGTGGTGCCTCTGTACTCTACCTTATCCTGACATCTCAAGGTTCCCAAGGGCACAATCTAGTAATGCCAGCAGGAGCCCAAATGGCGCCCTATTCTGTAGTGTGCACTACTTTTGAACAGAGCTCTATGGGCCATGCTCAAAAGTAGTGCACTATAATGGGAATAGGGTGCCATTTGGAATGTCAGGAAGAGAGGTGGTACTGGACACGCCGGAGGTATTATCAGGACAAGGCGCCAGCCACGCCGGCCATGCCAGCCTCACAAGCATGTACCAAGGGCAAGCCAGAGGAGGCACAATAACGAGATTGATAACCAGAGGGCATTGGGGGGACGCTGGCTGACACACTTTAGTTACTGTCCCCTACCTGAGACACCTCCCAACGCGCACACACAGAGGTTGAGCTGAAGCTCCATGGGTAATGAATAAATTGACCCTGTCTCTGAGTTGACACTTTTGACATTCCACTCAGGGACTGTAAATTTGCTGCCAGACAGACCGTTTCTCATTTCGTTCAGAGCGGCATTGTTTGTTTTTCCTTTACACTTCGTTTTCAACTAATGGTGCACCAAAGAGCGCTCAATATGAAGACGGGTCTGCGTCCCAAATGGCACCCAACTCCTTATATACTACACTACTCCTTATATACTACACTACTTTTGACAAGGGCCTATTAGGAATAAGGTAGTGCACTATAATGGGTTATGTCCCAAATGGCACCCCAATCGCTATAGCACACTACGTTTTGACCAGCGGTGTAAAGTCTTAAGTAAAAATACTTGAAAGTACTACTTTAAAGTCATTTTTTGGGGGTTATCTGTACTTTATTTAACTATTTCTATTTTATATATATATATTTTTTTTACTTCACTACATCCCGAAAGAAAATCATGTACATTTACTCCATCCATTTTCCATGACACCCAAAAGTACTTTGCTTAGCAGGATAGGAAAGTGGTCTAATTCACACATTTATCAAGAGAACATTCCTGGTCATCCCATACTGCCTCTGATTTGGCGGACTCACTAAAAACAGGCTTCGTTTGTAAATGATGTCTGAGTGTTGGAGTGTGCCCCTGTGTATCCGTAAATGTTTTAAAAAATAATAATAATTGGTGCCCGTCTGATTTGCTTAATAAAAGGATTATTATATATTTATTTACTTTTGATACTTGAAGTATATTTACTCAAGTAGGATTTTACTGGGTGACTTTCACTTTTACTGCAGTCATTTTCTATTAAGGTATCTTTACTTTAACTCAAGTATGACACTTGCTGTACTTTTTCCACCAGTGCGTTTGACCAGGGCCCGTAGAGATAAGAGTATCACGGTGCTAGCTTGGTTGTGTATGTTCCTGCAGTCCAGAAGTCTCGGGCGCGAGGGAGCGCATCGACTCTCACGCTCTCTCAGGTTCGTGAGTCACGCATCCCAACTTAGTGTGAAGGGAAATCTGAGAGCGCTTAACACCCCTTGCTTGACCAAATCTCCCTCGATAGTCGGCTGGTTTAGACGGTAGGAGGACACGCACACATGCACACGCACACACACATTGCACAACACTTCTTTCGCGTGTGAGTTTACAGCCTCTGTTCCACAAGGGAAAATCAGCTCTACACAGAACTATAGACATTCCTCCCAGAATCTACACAGTGTCACACCCAAAATTCAACCACAGGCACTTTGTTTCTCACGAAGGATGCTCTCTGACTGAAACATAATTCAAAGTCATACCGAAGAGTACTTGGTGAAATGTCATTTCTTAAAAGGTAAAATTAACCATTCTCTGAGCATATGAGCGCTCCCTCGTGATTTAGCATTCCGGACAGGGAAATCAATACTTCCTTTAAGCTGTTCCCTTTGAAAGACTCAAATGTGTGTGTGTGTGTGTGTGTGTGTGTGTTCACTGTGGTGTGTGTGTATGTATGTGTGGTTCCAGAGAGAAAGCCATTCCTCTTGGCCAAGCCAACAGCAGTGTTAGAGGTCATGTCTAACCCTGCTTAAACCATTAACACTGCTGTCCCTGATCTGTCAGCCAGTACACATGCGCACACACACACACACACACACACACACAGACGCAAAGACACACACACACACACATGAAGACGCAAACACACACACACACACACACACTCACACACACACACACACACACACGCAGCAGTGGACCTCCAACAGGATGTTTATACCTCAGGAACAAAATTCACACACGCAAGACGCTCACAGACACACCCAATCAGTCACACAATCAGTCACGCAATCAGTCACACGCCCACACTGACTGGGGAGTGATGTGTGTCTCTCTCTCTCTCTCTCTCTCTCTCCATAACTTGCACTCTAATCAAGGGCTGATTGGAGATTGAAGGGGCAGACCACTCAGGCTCGCCCACGCATAGTGAATTCTGCCCCAAATTGCACCCTATGCCCCTTTGGTGCACTACTTTTGACCAGAGCCCTATGCTGCTCGGTCAAAAACAGTACACTACATATGGAACAGGCTACCATGTGAGACGCATCCCGACGGTCCTGAGGAGAGGACTGCATTAATTACATGACGTTTAGCACCAGTCAGTCAGGCTAGGCTGACCCGCTCCTAACTGGACACAAGGACTAACAGATGAACGAGAGGCTCATGTATGCTCCTTACATGCTCACGGCACTGTGAGAAACATTCATTTACATGGCGCGTAGGTTCCAATGGCCCTAATGAATACTCTGAGGATGGAAGACCCTTAACCAGCACTAATTGTCTAGCCGTATGGAAGTATTAATGGAAAGCTGAGCAGTGTGAGTATATCTCAGATGGCCAATAAAAAGAAAAGATTATGATGGGCAAAAGAACACAGACACTGGACAGAGGAACTCTTCCTAGAAGGCCAGCATCCCGGAGTCACCTCTTCACTGTTGACGTTGAGACTGTTGTTTTGCGGGTACTATTTAAGAAAGCTACCAGTTGAGGACTTGTGAGGCGTCTGTTTCTCAAACTAGACACAAATGTACTTGTCCTCTTGCTCAGTTGTGCACCTGGGCCTCCCACTCCTCTTTCTATTCTGGTTAGCCAGTTTGCTCTGTTCTGCCACCACCATGCTGACTTTGACTGAGGAGTGGCTTCCGTCTGGCAAATCTACCATAAAGGCCTGATTGGTGGAGTGCTGCGGAGATGATTGTCGTTCTGGAAGGTTTTCCCATCATTTCGCTTTGTCATTATGGGGTATTGTGTGTAGATTGCTGTTTTTTTATTTTTATTAAATCCATTTTACAATAAGGCTGTAACGTAATGAAATGTGGAAAAAGTGAAGAGGTCTGAATACTTTCCAAAGGCACTGTATAGGGATAGGATGCCATTTGGGATTCAGCCTTAGCTGATGAGTCACTCCATGAAATCAATAGGAAGCATGGGAAATGAACGAGACAGAGCTCCCCAACCACACAATTCCAGAGAGCAGATTCAGGAAATATCTGTAACTGTGTTCTTCCGTTTGTAGAAAGAGAGTCGGACCGAAATGCAGCGTGTAGGTTACTCATGACTTTAATGAAAGAATGCGTACATGAAATAACTCAATAACATACTAAGCAAAACAACAAACGGAACGTGAAACTAATACAGCCTATCTGGTGACTATAACACAGAGACAGGACAAACACCCACAAAATATGACGCGAACTCAGGCTACCTAAATACGGTTCCCAATCAGAGACAACGATAAGCAGCTGACTCCAATTGAGAATCGCCTCAGGCAGCCAAGCCTAACTAGACACACCCCTAATCAACACAATCCCAATTACTACAAACCCCAATACGAAACACAACATATAAACCCATGTCACACCCTGGCTTACCCAAACATATACCAAAAACACAAAATATAATGACCAAGGCGTGACAATATCCTTTGATTAGAGGTAACTCGCCCTGCTGAAGGCTAGCTCAAGTTTCCTGGCCCGAGCCCTTGGCCCTCTAGGCCCATCACTCTCCATTCCCACTGACTGACCATCACTTTAAATTATTCCTACTGGCACAATATACACGGTATATATCCCAAAATGGCACCCTATTCCCTACATAGTGCCCTACTTTTGACCAGAGCCCTATGGACCCTAGACAAAAGTAGACCACTATAGCGGGAATAGGATGCCATTTGGGACGTGGAGGCAGGGATCATTTAGAGTGACGCTCAGAGTAGACAATGGTGGAACTGTTCCACAGATAGGCTGCTGTTCCTTGCATCTTTATCATGCGGAACAATGGCAAGTACAGGTAACTGCCAAAATAAAGAAAACACCTTAACAGGGCAGCTTCAAAGCACCTCGGCATGAATTCTACAAGTGTCTGGGAATCTATTGGAGGGATGTGACACCACACCATTGGGTTGAGATCGGGTGACTGAGACGGCCGTTGCACATGCTTTCGTTTTCACTGCTCATCAAACCATTCAGTGACAACTCGTGCCCTGTGGATGGGGGCATTGTTATCCTATGGGGGCATAGCCATGGTAGCCAAGAATAATGGCCTGCCCTGCATTTTTATACATGACCCTAAGCATGATGGGATGTTAATTGCTTAATTAACTCAGGAAACACACCTGTGTGGACGCACCTGCTTTCAATATACTATGCATCCCTTATTTACTCAAGTGTTTCCAATATTTTGGCAGTTACCTGTAGGTCAGAGGAGAGTGTTTGCTATGCCAAGGAACAATGGCATGTTTGGGGTTAGGACACAGTACCACCACACAGTGACGGTTCAGCGCCACACAGTGACGGTTCAGACAGACAGAACCACTCATCCTTTCCCTCCCTTGTCCTAGACATTTCAGACAGAACACACAACTGTGCAACAGCGTGATGTTTCTGGATGCAAATACACTACAATTAGAAGCAGGATAATCTCCAGAGTCAATGGGATGCATCCCAAGTGGCACCCTATTCCCTATACCGTGCATTACCTTTGACCAAACCCATAGGCCTTGGTCAAAAGTAGAGCACTACATAGGGAATAGGGTGCCATTTGGGACACATGCGAAGGCGCTAATGTTCCTAATGTAATGTGATGCCTTCATTACAGGAGCAGTAATTACCCATTGTTCAAATCCATTTATAATCCTCCACTCTCAGCATTTAATTTCTTCTCTTTATTCAACTGTGATTTATTGAGTTTAATTTCAGAAAATTGAAGGTGATTTACAGACGTGATCTTTTCTGACATCTCCGCAGCGTCTATAACGCTCTACTTTCGCACATTTGCAAAGTCACTCGGGAGAGAGTGGCACTTCACGATTGGTGTTACGTTGTCGCGGTTGTAGTATTCTGCAGGGTAGCAAATTAGAGCAACCCTAGACTTCGACAGACGGCAGAATCAACCTTGTTTGGTGTTTGCGTCATCATAGCTGAGGCCTGTTTTTGAATTGAAGAGTATACAGCCAATCACCGACAGGGGATTGCCAAGGAAATCTTTCATTTGCATACGACAGCATCTCTCTGGAGGATACATCGATACGGTGGAGAACGCGGCATCACATCTTACACACAACAAAGGACTAATAGAAAGCAGAACACTATTAAACACTCGGCCTTACATCTATAAAGGTTCCAGGCCAGAGCAATCCGTCATGAGATTATAGGTGATCTCCAACAGCCACCGCAGTTCTGCTGAGGGTAATATCTGCCATCAATGTCTTCTTCCTGACCCCATGAACTCACAACGATTTATCACACTAAGAATGTGTAAGAGCAGCAAACCTCCAAAAAGCGTTCTCTGATACTCACCGTCACCTGGTCTGTGATGTGCTTATGAATTGGTGCATATGCATGCTACCATATACCAATGTCTGGCACTATATAGGGAATAGGGTGCCATTTAGGACGCAGGCAACGTAATGAGATAATAACCAATACAAATACACTGTCTCACTAGCTAAATGAAAAGGTGTAAAATAATAATAATAATAATTTTCAACTGGAGCAGTCGATTGTGCAGCATTGTTAATCACACTATACTTAATCATACTATGCAACTACGGCCTATTTATTTGCCTTACCTCCCTAACCTTACTTCATTTGCACACGCTGTATATAGACTTTTCTATTGTGTTATTGACTGGACGCTTGTTTAGTCCATGTGTAACTCTGTTGTTGTTGTTTGTGTCACACTTCTTTGCTTTATCTTGGCCAGGTCGCAGTTGTAAATCAGAACTTGTTCTCAACTGGCCTACCTGGTTAAATAAAGGTCAAATACTTTAAAAACATTTTTTTACTTTATATCTGTATCCAATATGTGGTAAGGACACAATTAAAAATTGACTTCATGCACAGGAGTTCACCATGCACTGGAGTACACCATGCACAGGAGTTCACCATGCATTGGAGTTCACCATGCACAGGAGTTCACCATGCACAGGAGTTCACCATGCACTGGAGTTCACCATGCACAGGAGTTCACCATGCACTGGAGTTCACCATGCACAGGAGTTCACCATGCACAGGAGTTCACCATGCACAGGAGTTCACCATGCACAGGAGTTCACCATGCACTGGAGATCACCATGCACAGGAGTTCACCATGCACTGGAGTTCACCACGCACAGGAGTTCACCACGCACTGGAGTTCACCACGCACAGGTGTTCACAACGCACTGGAGTTCACCACGCACAGGTGTTCACAACGCACGGGAGTTCACCACGCACAGGAGTTCACCACGCACGGGAGTTCAACACGCACGGGAGTTCACCACGCACGGGTGTTCACCGCGCACAGGAGTTCACCACGCACAGGAGTTCACCATTAGTAAACTAGCAGCCAATGGTATTACATGGTCATTACTTCACTATCCACTATTCTCCACAGCATGGATGAAACCCGTGAACTCCATGAATGAGTTTATTGAATATTTTAGTGATTGTAGCTATGCATCACGAATGGAACCCTATTCTCTATATAGTACACTACTACACTACACCAGAGCCCTATGAAAAGTAGTGCACTTCAAAGGGTATATGGTGTCAGTGTAGGGTATATGGTGTCAGTGTCTCCTGACCCCTCCTGTCTCAGCCTCCAGTATTTATGCTGCAGTAGTTTATGTGTCGGGGGGCTAGGGTCAGTTTGTTATATCTGGAGTACTTCTCCTGTCGGTGTCCTGTGTGAATCTAAGTGTGCTTTCTCTAATTCTCTCTCTCTTTCTTTCTCTCTCTCGGAGGACCTGAGCCCTAGGACCATGCCCCAGGACTACCTGACATGATGACTCCTTGCTGTCCCCAGTCCACCTGGCCATGCTGCTGCTCCAGTTTCAACTGACCTGAGCCCTAGGACCATGTCCCAGGACTACCTGACATGATGACTCCTTGCTGTCCCCAGTCCACCTGGCCGTGCTGCTGCTCCAGTTTCAACTGTTCTGCCTTATTATTATTCGACCATGCTGGTCATTTATGAACATTTTAACATCTTGGCCATGTTCTGTTATAATCTCCACCCGGCACAGCCAGAAGAGGACTGGCCACCCCACATAGCCTGGTTCCTCTCTAGGTTTCTTCCTAGGTTTTGGCCTTTCAAGGGAGTTTTTCCTAGCCACCATGCTTCTACACCTGCATTGCTTGCTGTTTGGGGTTTTAGGCTGGGTTTCTGTACAGCACTTTGAGATATCAGCTGATGTACGAAGGGCTATATAAATAAATTTGATTTGATTTATAAGCAGTAAATGTACAGTTGGAGTGTGGATGTATCGTAGGCCTAATGTGTGTGTATTGTAGTAGGTGTATCTCTCTGCTGGTGAGTAAGTGAGCTGGATTGAGAGTGTGTGCTGGATATGCACTTGACCTGTCTGCAACGACATGTGACCCATGAGATGGTTGGCTCAGACAGCTCCCGCTGTGTGAGTCACACCCCTTCAATGGATGTGTACCAGCGCTCTAACAATAGCCTAGGACCTAGACTCAACGGCTGGTAGTTCTCTCTCTGACACAAAGTTTGATAATGACTGATTGTCATACAATACATTTAAAAAAATTAACATTACTTTACCAGGTAAGTTGATTAAGAACACATTCTCATTTACAGCAACAACCTGGGGAATAGTTACAGGATGAATGAGCCAATGTAAGCTGGGGATGATTAGGTGACCGTGATGGCCTGAGGGAGAGCTTGGGAATGTATCCAGGACACCAGGGTTAACACCCCTACTCTTACTGTAAGTGACATGGGATCTTTACTGACCTCAGAGAGTCAGGACACCAGTTTAACATCCCATCCAAAAGACAGCATCCCCAATCACTGCCCTGGGGTATTGGGATATATTTTTTTTTTAGACCAGAGGAAAGAGTGCCTCCTATTGGCCCTCCAACATCACTTCCAGCATCATCTGGTCTCCCATCCAGGGACTGACCAGGACCAATCCTGCTTAGCATCAGAAGCAAGCCAGCAGTGGGATGCAGGGTGGTATGCTGCTGGCCAATAAATAAATATCATAATACTTTGTAAGGAAGTGCTTTTAAATAATAGCCTGTGTACAGCAGGAGAAAAAGCCTTTGTTGAGGAAATTTGGTGGTAATAAACCAAGCCATGTAAAATATGAATAAATATGAACGCGGGCACAGACACAAGTTCACCAAAGACACACATGCGCGCACACATCCTATGGTATCCAGCAGCGTAACGCTGGGGTGAAAGCACCTGAGGCCAATGTCGTGTCAGTCTGGGCTACAACTCATTTCTTACACCTCTACTCCGATTTGTCACAACGGGAGAACGTAGGGCAGCGTCCTAAACAGAGCAGGTGAGCCGAGTTGAGCGGTTGGAAATCCCGCTCATGCGCACCGATCCGGTGCTCCACGTCCTTTCCAACGTCTCCGCTAAAAAAAACGCACCACGCTCACAGAATAAAAACGTACGCTCCAAATTCACTCCATTCACCATTTAACCATTTAACCAACGCACATCTATTTTTGAGACTACTTGGACCGACCAATTTGTTTTTGAAGTATTGAAACCAAACCATATGGATTTGAATGAGACATATTTAAATAAACATGAAAAGGTGAATGCAAGAAGCATAGGTCATTTCAAATAGGCTACACGTCATATTAAACAGCATACAGTGAATTCGGGAAATTATTCAGACCACTTGACTTTTTGCACATGTTGTTATGTTACAGCCTTATTCTAAAATGGTTGAAGTTGTTTTATTCCTCATCAATCTACACACAATACCCCATAATGACAAAGAAAATACAGTTTTATTTTTATTTTTGGCAAATGTACTTAAAAAAAATGAAATGTAATTTACATAAGTATTCAGACCCTTTACTCAGTACTTTGTTGAAGAACCTTTGGCAGCGATTACAGCTTCGAGTCTTGGGTATGATGCTGCAAACTTGGCACATCTGTATTTGGGGAGTTTCTCACATTCTTCTCTGCAGATCCTCTCAAGCTCTGTCAGGTTAGATGGGGAGCATTGCTGCAGAGCTATTTTCAGGTCTCTCCAGAGATTTTCGATTGGGTTCAAGTCCGGCCTCTAGCTGGGCCACTCAAGGACATTCAGAGACTTGACCCGAAGCCACTCCTGCTTTGTCTTGGCTGTGTGCTTAGGGTCGTTGTCCTGTTGGAAGGTGAACCTTCGCCCCAGTCTGAGGTCCTGACGGCTCTGGAGTAGGTTTTTATCAAGGATCTCTCTGTACTTTTCTCCATTCATCCTTGCATCGATCCTGACTAGTCTCCCAGTCCCTGCCACTGAAAAACATCCCCACATCATGATGCTGCCACCACCATGCTTCACCATGTTTCCTCCTGACGTGACGCTTGGCATTCAGGCCAAAGAGTTCAATATTGGTTTCATCAGACCAGAGCTTTGCCTCATAAAAGTGACAATGGATCTGTGTCCAGTACATACTACTCACACAGTTTAGTGGAGCACAACATATTCTGATATATCTTTGTTTGACAACACAGTCAGTTGTATAGCTCCACTCAAAAAATGTCATCATAGAATCAGATACGTAGAACGTGCATTGTACCGACCCAAACAGGTTGTTCTGTAGCTGTCACATAAGGCATGGCACCATCATACATCCCCCAGAAAGCCAGCAACGAGCAGAAACCTGGGCTGAGCTGTTGCTAAGACACATAGCAAGCCTTAGAGCTAAGTGATCACTGACTTGATTGTTGGAAGGACCCCACTGTAAGAAAGATAAAGAGAGGGGAGGGAGGGAAGGAGGGAGGGAGGGAGGAAGGGAGATCGGTAGAAAACCCAGACACTGACAGATGACTGGTATACAATAGACAGAGGGGGGGGGCTGTGGGGAGGAGAGGAGGAGACATGGCCAGGATCATTATGCCAGCCATTCAACAGGAGGACACAGCATGTGTCCCAAATGGCACCCTATTCCCTATGTAGTGCACTACTTTTGACCAGACCCCTATGGGCATCCCTATGGGTCCTGGTCAAAAGTAGTGCACGATAAAGGGAATAGGGTGCCATTTGGGATGCATTCATGATCAATGGGACAACAATAGGAAGGTGCGGAGCAGAGAGAGAGAGGACCCCAGAGTCCCTCCCTTCCCCTGGGACACAGCCAGCCCAGACCACCAGCACAAGCTCTCTGTCTGTGTCTCCCTGATAAGACAACAGCTATTGACACTGCACACCCTGCTGATGGATTGAATTATTTCTCGCCGCGGCTGCCTAAATTAGTCTAATGTGTATCTGGCTGGTTGGTGAGCGGACGGACACAACAAGGCCGATGAGGACATTGTTTAGCGCAGGGAGTGGAGACAGACAGGGCTATACTGCATATTGCAGTAATAACACATGAGAGTACACTCATGGGCCCTGTTCAAAAGTAGTGCACAAATTAGGGAATAGGGTGCCATTTGGGACGCAGGCCCAGGCCATGCTTTCTCTTTACAGTACTAAAAAAGTATATTAAATCCTCATTACAGCTCTTTCATTATTGAGAGAACTAATTTTACCCACAGCAGTACGCACAGTAATCCCAATATCAAATGTTTCATGCAACAGAAAGGGTGCTTTGTTTTTGAGGAGTGCAGAGGTCATCTGTGTTCCTAAATAACCATGTGCCCCGAGCTGTAGACTTTATCAACTAAAGCTTTTATAAAGTGCTTCTTTTCCACTGACCTTAAATAACAAAATGGCTGTGCAGCATAAGCAGACATATGTATATCCGGACATTGAGACTGTCCAGGACTGTCTAGTGCAAGCCCTTAGCTTGAGCCTGGCCAGTACAGACCTAGGCCCTATGTATCACGCGTCTCAGAGTAGGAGTGCTGATTTAGGATCTGTTTAGCCTTTTAGATTACAATGAATAAGTTTGACATAGACAGGGGGACTTGATCCTAGATCAGCACTCCTACTATAAAGTGGACCAGGGATTTTTGAGCAATAGGCTAGACCTGCAGCCCTATGACTGGGATCGGCGTGCTACTAGCAAGCTACCGGTTGGAAGTCTGTGTTAGTGATGGCACCGTGGACAGGCAGTAATCGGCAGTAATAGCATTTAGCTAATCAAACACCCAATGCCTGATGTTGCACTGGGGAAACATTGAGGCAGAGGGACTGGGTGTGCTGAAGGATGGTTCCGAGACATGTATTTCCTTAACCCCCAGCAGTCCGTGACTCTAAAGCTTTCAGCACCACCACACACCACACTGCTGCGGACTACAGCTGTCTGGTGTGTGGCTGCTCCGCTTTCAGTACCCGTGCTGGAACCTAGCCCTCTCCCAGTCACTGCACGCACATACACACACACACTGTACACTGAATATACCAGACATTACGAACAGCTTCCTAATATTGAGTTGCAAACCCCCCCTTGCTCTCAGAACAGCCTCAATTTGTCGGGGCATGGACTCTTTCAAGGTGTCACAAGCGTTCCACAGGGATGCTGGCCCATGTTGACTCCGATGCTTCCCACAGCTGTGTCAAGTTGGCTGGATGTCCTTTGGGTGGTGGACCATTCTTGATACACACAGGAAACTGTTCGAGCGTGAAAAACCCAGCAGTGTTGCAGTTCTTGACACAAACCAGAGTGCCTGGCACCTACTACCATACCCCTTTCAAAAGGCACTTAAATATTTTGCCTTGCCCCGTTCACCCTCTGAATGGCACACATACACAATCCATGTCTCAATTGTCTCAAGGCTTAAAAATCCATCTTTAACCTGTTTCCTCCCCTTTCCTCCTCACTGATTGAAGTGGATTTAACAAGTGACATCGATAAGGGACCATAGCTTTCACCTGGATGCACCTGGTCAGTCTATGTCATGGAAAGAGAAAGTGTTCTTAATGTTTTGTCTACTCCATGTACACACACACACACACACACACACACGTTTGACTTGAGAGATATTTATTAGTGTTTAAGTAAGTAGGCTGATGACAGGCTGACTTTCCTTCCACACAGCTATACAATATTTTTCAAAGGTTAGCCATCCCAGCAAACATTTGGGATTATTGAAATGTTTTTTTTCACTGTTAATATTGCTGCAAACTGAATCCATCATGCCTGCGCATTCCTCTAATAGTATGTAATGGTTCACCTCCTTCACCTCATTCCCACCTCATTCTCCTTCACCTCATTCCCAGAATGACTGAGACAACCAAACGACACAGACAACCCAGCAGGCACATTCCGGTTCCATTTGTGAGGAAATAAACGTGGCACCCACTGTGGTCCCGCTATCATTCCAGGCCACATGGCTGTCAAGCGGCACAAATGAACAGCTTGCCATTTTGACAGAGAACACACCCACGTCATTACCCCGCGCTAATCAATCACGGGCGAAAAGTCATGGATTAATGGAACGTCCCAAAAGAGATATCCGGTAGCTTCTCTTTAGGAGGTCTTCTTGCGGGCGGCATATGGGCCTGACTCTACAAAATACATCACGAGTTTATCCACCTACGTACAGAGAAACAAGACGTGCGGAATTTCCCCCCAAAAATGGACCCCTGTTTAACAAACTGCCGTCGTTCATTTTCTCCTGTCTGTCAAGACCACTCATGGAGAGCAAACCCGTTCACTTCGCCTGCAATGTCAAGAAATGGCAGCAGTTCTACTGGGAATGCCAGGGGGAGATATGTGTAGGAGGTAAGAGAGCGAGAGTAAAGTTTCCCTGTTTCTAGCTCATTTCACAGTCAAGAGCCTGCTGCCTGAAGAAAACCTGCATTCAATTCATTACTCTACACACTACAGTGCTTGACAAGGGGAACATTTCTGTTATCTTTGAATCGCTATCAGTCTCGGTCGATTGGATTCTATGGGGCAGAAATGCTTTATTTCTTCCCTAAAGGAAAGCAATATGATTAGGCCTAAGTGTAATTTAGTGCTCTCAATATCTCATCTGTGCTTGTAGTGTAATGAACGATGTTGTTGGTACTGCATCTGCTGCAACCCCAGAGGCAGAAAGTCTTCTCCACACACAGGAAACGTTAACTGATTCTCAATGTGATTCAGCCAGCCAGGATTCTGAAGTATTCCATGTCGAGGAACGAGAGGCCTCAATTGCGGTTGGAACGAGAGCCAAGTTGAACAAGCCCCGATAAAAACGCCACAACTGTCTGTCTATCGTCTCAGCTATTCAGAATGGTCACATTCGGCAGAGAGGAAGATCATGAAAATGATCGTTGGTTAGTGAAATATGAACCAAATTAAAGGAGATGACTTATTTCTTTTTGTTTTGTATGACGCTCATCAATCTCTCTGCTGAATAGCAGAAAGAAAAGACTGGGGGAGGGGGGAAACCCGTTTTTATTAGAACTGATACAAATACTGCCTGCAAACTTCTGAAAGTTCACCTGTGTTCAAGACAACATCTCTGAGCGGATGTAATCTCTGAGGTGAAATGCTTTATGGTGTTCCCTGACTCAGAACTTGAGTGAAAGCAAACATCAGCGACAGGATTTGATTTCAGCCTCGGTCGGCTCGCTCCCCCTACACCAACACTTGCTTTATGAGTCATAAAGTCCAACAGCAGACAGGAATCAGAGCACACTTCCTGTGGAGTGAGCTACTCAGCCCGGGTGTAAATCAGGAGGACGTCTCACACCCCTAGGTGCCCTGAGCCTTCCTGAAAGGAGGGAGTCTAGGAAGAAGGCTGTTGTGATGCAGGCAGGCGATTGGGTTTCTGTCTCTCTGGAGACAGACTGACCTAACCCTCTAACCTCTGTTCTGTGTGTGGGAAGACTGGCAGGTGAAGATCACGCCCCCTCACCCTGGTAATACTGGGAACAGCACAATGGTACTGGCTCACTGCTCAAACTGAGACAACTCCTATAGATTATTGGACTGAAGAGAGCTCCTCAAAAGAGATTGATGTTGTGCTTCCACATAATAATGAAGTGTGATAGACAATCCTATCCCCCAGTTAAGTGATCCGACACAACTGCAAAAGGCATTTTGTCAGAGCCCAGTCATCAGCTCTGTTCAAAGTGTTGGAGTTCCTCTGCAATCGAGAGGAGCAGAAGGCCACAGTGGGAAAATAAAGAACATACGAGATAAATAGAGAGAGCGCAAGAGAGTCGATTGAATGATGTAAGATCTGAGCACAGAAAATAATACTGCAGAGTAAGGTTCATTCCTCAGAGAGGCTCCTCAGAGAGAACAAGCCAGAGAGATCTGAAAACAACACTGCAATCATTTAAGCTCCAGCCCCAGCTATTAAAACAATGTGTGTTTAATTTCCTTTATCCAATTACGCATGGTTGTGCAGTGAGGGAAGAGTGAAGAGTCCATCAGATAAGATGTCCAGTGAGGAATGCTGTGAGCGGCTGAATTTGGAAGAGAAACTATATCAGCTCCTTCTCCTCAATATAATATTATTGTGAATCCACAATGGGCCTAACACTGAACCCTGATGTGCCCTCCAGATCAAGCTTTGGAACACTAGAGAGCATCATAAGTGTCATAAACCATTGCTCTGCTACGCGAGCAATCAGAAGACTTGACAGTGTGTTTCCTGACCCGCCTTAGTTTCCTCATTTTGAATAACGCTTCCTGTTTTGCATAACGTTCTTGGAAATTATAATTGGAGGGTACAGTGTAGAAAGCACCATCTGAGCAACACGGTTATCTTCAACGGCACGTTACACAACCTCAGGGGGAGGGAGGGTATGAAATATGATTGACTACATCAACTCTGAGTTCAGCATTGATCTCAGGAGTGTGATTACATTCCTTCTTTACGGTTGTCCCCCTCAGAGTCACACAGTCCTATTTCTGTAGCGTTCTCATCAAGTGATCGTCTTGAATTGCTCAGTCGTCACGTTTGGCTGTATATATGGCAAGGGGAAATGACAGGTGAGACCTAAGGTTCAAATACTGGATCTCAGCAACAGCTGCCATGGTAACACCCTGACCGAATCATATCCGGTTAGAGGGACATTTGTCCGCATTCTGGGGAATTCATGCGGATGAATGTTTTTCTTCATAAATGTGGATGAATGTTTATCCTCATAAAACAACATATTTCACAGTGTGACAGATTGGGGGTCAGGCGAGCCTTTGTCTCCCTTGCAGAGCCCTTTTCCACACAAATGTTTCCCTGCAGCTCTTACTACTCAAGGCTGGAAAAAGACAGCCTACAGGAATAAGTGTTTCTGAAGGACAGCATGCAAGGACACGGATATTTGATTCAATGTAAAACCATTTGGACTCGTTTCAGGAAATTAGGCGTATGTCGCGCGTCACTACTTCACAGGAGAGCCTTTTGCATGTAAACTTTTTATTTTATCAAAATGCGTTTTTGGGGTAGAAATGCCTTCTGGAACATGTGAACTTTTATGTGCCTTAATTACAAACTTGTACGCCATCTGTAAATATGAATTAAATTGTTAAATTGCGAGCCACGTTGGTTTCGCCACAGAAAACGTTGGGAACCTTCTCGCTAGCCATGATTGGAATGCCCGGTGGATTTAGAGTATTATAGCTCAGGAGATGGAGAAAATGGTGGACTGATTGTAATTATGAAGAGGGTGTCAAAACAAGAACACACACAAGGCTGTTGTTTAAAACACCTGTCTCCAGATTACATCTTCAAACTAAGGGCAACCATGGCATCCGTGACAGAGAGGGAAAGGTGTCTATCCAGCTAAGATAGTCTATCTAGCTACATTTTCAGAAATTACAAGTTTCCCATTTTGTCAGAAAGTTGTTTTCATTTGAGTTTACAGCGTACTGTTAGCAAGCTAGCTAACGTTAGCTGGCTGGCTCTCTAGCTAACTTTATGTGTATAATCTATGTAGTAATATCATTCATATCTCAGCCATTTGCATTGCTAGTTATAGCCTAATGTTAGCTAGCTAACATTGTACCTGGCTGGTTAGTTACCTGCAGATTCATGCAGGGTATTAACATTATGAGTAAGGATTATGGTTCATTGTTTAGCTGGCTAGCTAGCTACATGTCTAAACAAAAGACTCCACTATGCAATAGAATGTTCATGATGTCACTGTGACAACTGTTGATAGCCAGAGCGAATTTACTAGCTACGTCTATCTACTCCGATTTCAAAGCACTCTCGTCTGTGTCATGACTCTCTCTCCTTGGTGAGGATCAAAGGTGCCAGATCAGCTTGGCACATGGCCGACAGATAGCCAGACACCCCCCCCACACACACACACACACAAAAACAAGAGGGGAGGGGTTGGACAGGTTTTATGACTTAACAGCTGGTCATAAATAATTTGCAGACACTTTCTCTTCCTTGCCCGACAGAATTGGAAGACTGAAACTCATGTGTCTACTGTAACAGCCAAAGAATGAACTTGGGAACAATATTCATAATATAGGAATGTTGTTAATGAACGTGGGGATCTTAAGAATAATCCTGTCATAAGGTTTATTATTTTGTGATGTCATTAAGGATGGTATGACAAAGTAACTGTAACTCTGAAAGTGTACACGTCCTACAGTGGTTGCTCCACTAAAAGTTTTGCAATTATGCTGCGGTACTTAGAGGTCATTTGTGATTTAGTACGGAACCATGCGTCACCACTTCATTGCTCCATACCAGCGCAAGGGGGAGTTAGAGCATTGATTATGCTTTTGGGTCCTACTGTGTCTCAAACTGACAATGAATGGGCGACATAAACCTAAATAGAAATTGATAATTGTGCACGACTTCAGTATTACTTACTAAAACTGTTGTTACAGTAAGGTTTTTATTATTTTATTTTGTTAAGATTATTTTGCTGGGGGGGCAGTTAGCTTAGTGGTGAGAGAATTGGGCCAGTAACCGAAAGGTTGCTAGATCAAATCCCTGAGCTAACAAGGTAGAAATCTGTCATTTTGCCCCTGAACAAGGCAATTAACCCGCTGTTCCTAGGCCGTCATTGTAACTAAGAATTTGTTCTTAACTGACTTGCCTAGCTAAATAAATTAATATTGATAATATTATAGTTTTTCTATTCCAAGAAAAATGAAAAACCCTCTGGGTTTTCGTTAGGATGGAGCTTCAATATGCTCTTTAAATAAGACCTACACCACTTTCAACAGCACATTACTCAACGCTAGTGAGACTCATGTCGCCAACGGTAGGCCTAAAGTATATCGAAAAATATGACGTGACTGTCCGCCAATAATTACATGTAGAATGGAGGATTCTAAAAACCAAAAGGCGCCTCATGGGTCTCCCGGTGGCGGCCGGTACGGATATCAAACCTGCATCTGTAGCGACACATTTTGCACTGCGCCACTTGCGAGGCCCCATCCTCAAAGTATCAAAATACAGAGAAGTGTTGGTAAAGGTATATTATCCTGCTATTAGCCCATAATGGGCTATTATAATACTGTACATGGTGTCCAGGTCAGGATAACCAAAACATTTCTTTATTAAAGGCTATCAGATAGAATGTTGGTACTTACTTATTTTGATCCAAAGCCATGAATGAGTGAGCCACTATATGCCTGTGCCATCAATTTGATAATGTACAATATACATAATAATAATACTTAACTTAGTACCTAATTTAGAAATACAATTGACAATAGAATTCTCCCCCTCCCCTCCATCTAGGCAAGTCTATTGTCCAGCTACCTGCTAGAACAGCGGGAACGTTTCCATAGTTAGCGCCATTATTAGTGCCGTGGGCACAAATAATGGCTGGAAACTTTGAAACTCTCCACACGAGTGAAGAAGATCACCTAGGAGACCAGGAACATTCACTGTCTGCGGCTGTGCATGTAAAAAGTGGTCCTAGAACTTTGACTAAGACACAAGGTGGGAAGGAAGAATACCTCCCAGACAACCGTTGGTATGTCTGAAGTATCTATCCTAACGAACACTCCAAGAGACCAGAGAAGCTCTACTACTAAGAAGGACATTGTGACCTCTGGTGGACAACCAAAGCTTTACATCGAGCCACTACCCATAGACGGATCGATGAGCGGTGGTTAGGGTGCTAAGTATTCTGGTTACTGTGAGCATAGTTTACACATTTTTGCACGATAAGTTGACTTTCTTTGTCTCTCCCTCCCCCTCTCTTTAGACTGACGAGATAATAATGAATAATTTACTGTTTTTGATGTAAGAGATATCTGTATATCTTTATAGTTTAAATCGGAAGATAGTAACACGTTAAACAACTTTTCCCGTGGTGCCCCAAATTCCTAATGAGTTAATTGTTACATGATTAATTTAACTGAGTAACAATTAAACATAGTTGATCAAATAAATCAAATCAGGTTTCATTGGTCACATAGACATGGTTAGCAGATGTTAATGCGAGTGTAAAGAAATGCTTGTGCTTCTAGTTCTGACAGTGCAGAAATATCTAACAAGTAATCTAACAATTTCACAATAACTACCTTATACACACAAGTGTATAGGAATGAATAAGAATATGTACATATAAATATATGGATGAGCGATGACCGAATGGCAAAGGCGAGATGCAGTGGATGGTATAGAGTACAGTATATACATATGAGATGAGTAATGTAGGGTATGTAAACATTATATAAAGTGGCATTGTATAAAGTGACTAGTGATACATTTATTACAACCCATTTTTAATTACTAAAGTGGCTAGAGATTTGAGTCAGTATGTTGGCAGCAGTCACTCAATGTTAGTGATGGATGTTTAACAGTCTGATGGCCTTGAGATAGAAGCTGTTTTTCAGTCTCTTTGTCCCAGCTTTGATCCACCTGTACCGACCTCCCCTTCTGGATGATAACGGGGTGAACAGGCAGTGGCTCGGGTGGTTGTTGTCCTTGATAATATTTTTGGCCTTCCTGTGACATCGGGTGGTGTAGGTGTCCTGGAGAGCAGGTAGTTTGCCCCCGGTGATGCGTTGAGCAATGTCAGTCATCAGATTAATGATAGTCACGTTACAACATCTGTGTGTGCCAGAGCTACAGAATAACTGACCAATTTACGAACACTCAACACCCACTGAATATGGTCAGTGTCAGTAAATGTTGGCAAATTTTTTTTTTAAATGTTACCAGCAGCAAAGTTACAGTCACCAACACTCTGGATAACATAAAAACAGCCTAACCACCTCTGCTAGGGCGAGTCAAATGGTCAGAGTGAGCTGTTCTCTCATTTGTGTCTGGAAGTAGTTAACAAGCTAGTTGGCCAGTTAGCTTGGGTGCTTGACTGCTGTTGTTACATCAGAACGCTTGGATCAACCCTACTCCTCAGCCAGAGCGTCCAGTGTACGCAGCCAAGAGCAAAGCGATCTGAAATTATGAACTGACAATCGGACAATGCTCTGAGTTTACAAACGCCCAGAGCGCGATCTGGCACTCCAGATTGAATTTACGACACACCCGAAGTATAAACCCGCCTTTATTCTTGAAATCTTTGGTTGTTTAGTACACGGCCTCACGTGTGAATCCTTAAAGAGATGGGTGGGGCTAAGGCTTTTAAGAGGGTGTGAATGATGCTGAACAGGTGTAGACAAAGAAGAGGTCTTCAGTGAGTTTACCAAAACATTCAATGGCCATTTTCTCAAAAGTGAGGTTACAAGTTTATCAACTTCCAAAGCAGAATTACTTTCCCATTGATCCTCAACTGTAGTCTATGATACAACATTGTCTAGCTCAAAGTCTCTACTTTTTTTCTCTAAATTAAAAAAAAAAAATTGCTACATAAGACCGAATCTAGCCGGTCGGTCACATTTGTGTTTTAGGTATCGTGTGAAAATGACGGATAACATTTCTAATGCGACATTTAATTCAATAAAGTAAAGTGTAAAGTGTGTTCTAGGTCTCAGCAAAAAGTTCACTCAGCTGCAAATATATTAAATAGTTTCCTTACTTTGCACTGTTTACTCAAACCGTAACTAAATACTCCCATTGAGCATAGACCCTATTCATAGGCCCTAAGCCAAATACCTCCAAAATACCTCTGTACATCTCGACTGGTTCCCCACATCACCCTAGCTACAGTAGATGCAGATTCAAACCTATTGTTTTTTGCTAGAAACTCCAACCCCCTCGTCTGTGTTTGTTCATCTGTGGTGGATCCATTTTAAAACTCAATTTCAGCTAGTCTCAACACAGGTTTGAGTGAGCATTGGATTAAGGAACTGACTTAAATCTAAAGAGTGGAGAGCCCTTGCCTGGCCGCTCCGCTGCACAGGCCTGCTGGTCTGGCATGTGTGTCTGCTGCAACACCAGTCAGTCTGGCCTGGTCTGGTCTGCAGGGATTAATGGAGGCTGGGCTGGCTGACTCTCTGATGACTTCTCCAATATCAGCCTGCCCGCAATGTGGACAATGCTGAGCTATAAACGGAAGCTGTAAACATAGGGTGCTTTCAATGCACGCGCCTGTAAAACATACTGCAAGTGGCTTGTGTCATTACGAGTTGATAGATGTTATGCAAAGTCTGTGTGTGGCACGGTTACATATCTTAACTGCAGCGATCAAATCTGATTGGCTGTGCGGGAGTGAAACAGCATGGCGTAGTCTCAACAACAAAGCAGCCGTATCAAGCGCATAGTTGGCGTTCTAGATCTTAAAAGTAACATTGGCCGTGTGTTTTTAACTGTCCATTTGGACAGGGAAACAGACAGACAGCTGGTGTGAAGGCTGCACCACCACCATATAAAACTGGACCGAAGCGTGTGTAGCAGCCCACGCTGTGACGTCATCACTCCTCTCAGCTGCTCAGTGAAGACAATGCATTGAGCTCCAGAGACAGGGAGACTTCCAGTCCAGTCAAGGCCTGCAGTCTGTGCCAGATCCTGCTAGCAGCTAGCGCCATGAAACACCTGGACTACAAGAGAAGCGTGGGGAGAAGGCAGATGTCACGGCTGAGTATAAATACGCTCCAGGAACAGTACGGCAGACAAGGAAACATTAAGCTGAACTTTTTATGAGACGTTGCTTTGTCTACCTTGACACATCTGATATGGAAGCCAGGTTTGATATTTATGTCCTTCTGATGGGGAGGTTGGCAGCATCATCTGTTATCTCTAGGGATTGGAATCGACTAGGGATCAGAGTAAACCGTTTATACTTAGGGCGAGGTTTTTCATAAAAAAGTCAAATAGAGGGCAATGGGACACTGGCAAAGTATCAGTCTAGAGAGGTTAAAAAGAAGGGCAAGTGGTCCAACTGTCCATGTCACATGTTTTAGCAGAAAGAATGGATCTCAGCTTGATTTAGTTGTAGTAGTAGTTCAATTTGCGCTCACCCGAACAGTGTTTTTCTTTATAAATGACAGGGAGAACACTGTTCAATGTTATGGCCAATTAGAAAGGACTGCAGTGGAAAGCAAAGAGGGATACACAACCAACGGAGCACAAAACCCATCTTCATTAAACCGTACTCTAATTTCCATACCCTACCTCAGTTTTCAGAGGGTGAGGTTTGAATTTCTGATATACCGTAGCTCCACTCACAATAAATACAAAAAACACCCACCCAGACCACGGTGCAAGCTAGGCTCCTTAATGTAATTCACGCATGTCAATTTTCCCTGGGATGAGATAGGGGTGTGGGGAGCATGTCAATTTGGTTTGGGGGAAGAAGGCTGATGAACCTTCACACAAACCTTCACATTCTCCCTTTCTACAACACTGACACATTAGGATGGCCGTGCAGGAGGGTGATTCTAACTGTTCAATGTTTCCAGATTTCTATGAAATTATGCAATATGAGTGAAATAGTTTCCCTTCCTATATAAAATCAAATGTATTATGTTAAAAAGCAGCTTTTCTGTGCTGGAATGGTATGAGTGTACCCAACAACAGAATGGTGTGGGCGTATATACTAGTCATTAAAAATATTCATGCGAGTAGACTGCTGATTGGCCAGCTCATCCTCCTCAGGAGTATGACATCTTACTCTATGAGTAAGTGGGGTGGTGGGGTTTTTGAAGTGTTTTTTTCTCAGATGTATGCATGCTTTGGCCACAAATACGAGGATAGGATGAGTCAACGACCTTATTCGGGTATCATTTAACACAATATGAACATTTAAAAGTGAGCTTTTCAATGGACAGTTACTTTAAGTGGAGGTAACTGGCACATTCCCCTAAAAAGACTTGTCTTATAATGCATATACGCCAGAGCCAGACAACAAAAGAGAGCAGGTGTGAGGAGCCAGACAGGTCTGAGGTACTGTAATGAGCAAGTGAGAGCACTATAAACCCAGAGGGTAATGTAAGGCAGCCTTAGGCTCTTCTCTGCCTCTCTAGGCAGAAAATGCTGCATTTTAAATCAGCAGCAAGTACAGTAGCAGGAAGTTTGTTACCATTTCAAATCATCTTTCCTCCATAGGACTATTTTGACTTTAGTTTATTTAGTAAATATTTTGAACTGCGTTGTTGGTTAAAGGGCTTGTAAGTAAGCATTTCCTGGTAAGGTCTGTTGTGTTCGGAGTATGTGACACATACAATTTGATTTGATTTTGATATGATCTCTCACTGTCTGCCCGAGGTTGTTCCTGCCAGGTATCACGCTGCAGAGGCTGATGCTACACTGTCTCGGGTTTCTCCTGCAGAGGGAACGAAATTCATCACCAGAGCTATTTTCAAGAATTACAGTGAATTACATATCCATTCCGTAGGCTTGCCTTTGGTTAGCACACAAAGAGCCAGCCTTGTGCTTTTGGAGAAACACGTACAGTAGGTCACACCCAATCTCCACACGCATCACATCCACAGAGTTTATGTTGCTAGGCAGCACATGCATTTACACAATCGAGGGGAATTTCTAAGTAGCCATCATTATGGTCAAGCATCAATCATCGCTCTTTCAGCAGTCATTTTCCTCCGTTTTCAAACACTTTACAATTGAAAGGCGAAGGCGAGCGTTTTTGTATGCCGTTTCGACTTCACACCATTTTCCCTCTCGTTATCAGCCCTGGGTTTCAGAGGTAATAACACAGGACAGTCGGGAGGAAGCCATGCACATATCCTCCCCCCGCACTTTGCACCACCAAGACCCAACATTTCCCAGAAACAATGGAAGAAAGAAAAACTAAAATCATACCATTTCCATTTCACAATTATGGGTAGGCCTGTATTTAGAGATGTAATCCAAATGCAACACAAACAATTAGAGCAGGAGAAGGAGAGGTATTGTGTGGGGTAGTGATTCAACTCTCTCTCTCGCTCTCTCTGGTGCTGCAGTAAAGAGTTGTAAAAAAAGACTATTTCTGGTTGCATTCGCTCAGAGTTCACTTACCGTACATTTCTGGATAATTGACTTAAAGTGATAAACTTAATCCATTGTTTCCACTGCAACAACAATGAGCTTTTCCTTCTATTAAACACAAACAGAACACAGCTGACGTTCATGTATCAAATCACTGGCATCCCCCAGGGCTCTGTTCTAGGCCCTCTCCTATTCTCGCTATACCAAGTCACTTGGCTCTGTCATAACCTCACATGGTCTCTCCTATCATTGCTATGCAGACGACACACAATTAATCTTCTCCTTTCCCCCTTCTGATGACCAGGTGGCGAATCGCATCTCTGCATGTCTGGCAGACATATCAGTGTGGATGATGGATCACCACCTCAAGCTGAACCTCGGCAAGACGGAGCTGCTCTTCCTCCCGGGGAAGGACTGCCCATTCCATGATCTCGCCATCACGGTTGACAACTCCATTGTGTCCTCCTCCCAGAGCGCTAAGAACCTTGGCGTGATCCTGGACAACACCCTGTCGTTCTCAACTAACATCAAGGCGGTGGCCCGTTCTTGTAGGTTCATGCTCTACAACATCCGCAGAGTACGACCCTGCCTCACACAGGAAGCAGCGCAGGTCCTAATCCAGGCACTTGTCATCTCCCGTCTGGATTACTGCAACTCGCTGTTGGCTGGGCTCCCTGCCTGTGCCATTAAACCCCTACAACTCATCCAGAACGCCGCAGCCCGTCTGGTGTTCAACCTTCCCAAGTTCTCTCACGTCACCCCGCTCCTCCGCTCTCTCCACTGGCTTCCAGTTGAAGCTCGCATCCGCTACAAGACCATGGTGCTTGCCTACGGAGCTGTGAGGGGAACGGCACCTCAGTACCTCCAGGCTCTGATCAGGCCCTACACCCAAACAAGGGCACTGCGTTCATCCACCTCTGGCCTGCTCGCCTCCCTACCACTGAGGAAGTACAGTTCCCGCGCAGCCCAGTCAAAACTGTTCGCTGCTCTGGCCCCCCAATGGTGGAACAAACTCCCTCACGACGCCAGGACAGCGGAGTCAATCACCACCTTCCGGAGACACCTGAAACCCCACCTCTTTCAGGAATACCTAGGATAGGATAAAGTAATCCTTCTCACCCCCCTTAAAAGATTTAGATGCACTATTGTAAAGTGGCTGTTCCACTGGATGTCTTAAGGTGAACGCACCAATTTGTAAGTCGCTCTGGATAAGAGCGTCTGCTAAATGACTTAAATAATATGTAATGTAAATGTAAATCAACTCACAGCTATTTACAAAGAAAAGAACTGGTCTGTTAGAGAGTCTGATTAGGCCGAGTTTTCCTCAACTGCAGTATTTAACATAGGGCAAGGTTGAAAAGAAGTGGAAAATGTGTTGATTGTGAGGAGAATCTGAAAAAAAGAAGAAAACCAAAGATAAGATCCTTTAATTCTTTAATTCTAACTATTTTCCTATGCTACTATTGCTCAGTAAACACCACACCAGCCTTTCAATAGCCGTGACAATACTATGCTCTTGCTCAATGGCTCTCGCTTATTTCAAATGCAGTTACGTAAAACAAAACAAAAATAAACAATACATGACTAATTTCACCAACAGAGGAAACCAATTCGAATAGCCCCAGCCCTGTTCCGTTCCCTTCCCCGTACCTCTGTGCTCCTGCATAGCTCCTGCTGGCTTCAGTGGCATACCGTGGTGTTACACCACACAGAGAGAGAGAGCGAGAGTGCCTTCTGGAGGCTGAGTCAGAAGCAGAACAGAGCAGTGACTCGACAGCACCAGCTGGGGCCTGGCCAGAGCAAAGTAACCTCAACACAGGACAATGGAATCACAGCCTGGTCGGCGGGGGTGGGGGGGGACTTCCATAGAGCAGCCACAAACACTTTGCCTTGGGTTGTGCTTAATACTGCCTTAACATCTACTGTGTAGTGTAGGTCATTTCCATGTAAAAAGGACCCATGAGCACCAACATGTGAAGGTTATAGGAGCACATCAAATTTGTTGTCAAATGAAAGTCTATATTTTGGGGAAATGAAGGCATAGATATGTTTAACCACCATTTTCCATCCCCCAAAAAATGAAATAAGCAAAGGCTTTGATTTCAGGTCACAGATGGAAAGGGGTTCTTAAAAAAACATTTACTAGAGAAACTATTTAAAGGTATTAGTAATACATCAAAACACAATAATATTGAAGTAAAGGCCACTGCCAACTAATATCAAGATTGATATTTAGTTTTGCAGAAATTATTTTGCCTTCTACATCTTTAAGAAATATTGCCTGGTGCCTTGTCATTCTGTTACGAAAAACCAACACATATTTAAGATATTTTGACATTTCTCTCCCTCATGAGGAGGGAGAATTATGAAAGTTCACAGAAGTAACAAGAAAAGGTAGACCTATCAATTAGCTCATGTTTTTAACGGATATCAATTTTGTTTATGAATTATTAAGTAATTCAAATGCGTCACTATGTTACCAAACCAGTAACATAGTGAATTGGCCACAATGGGAGATCACAGTAGAGTAGAGCACACATGGGTAGAGACTGTACTATATTATACTCTTCCCTACTTTTCTTTACTGTACTGTATGTACTGTATAGTACTGAGTTATACTATACTCTACTTTTCTTATCTTTACTGTACTGTACTCTTCTATGGTGTACTGTAATGTATTGTGCTCTGCTGCACTGTACTGTGATGTCCAAACTTGTGAAACATAGATGTCTATGATTGGTACAGATTTGTTATTGTTTGAGGGTGGAGCTCATTAGAATCATAGCCAGTGTATAGAATAATAACCAAACATGTAAAGGAAGATAACATTTTTCTACCTTTGTATACAGTGGCTTACGAAAGTATTCACCCCCCTTGGCATTTTTCCTATTTCGTTGCCTTATGGCCTGGAATAAATAAAAAAAAATTGGGGGGTGGACGTGGACGGGGGGGTTGTATCATTTGATTTACACAACATGCCTACCACATTGAAGATGCAAAATATTTGATATTGTGAAACAAACAAGAAATAAGACAACAACAAAAAAACAGAAAACTTGAGCGTGCATAACTATTCACCCCCCCAATGTCAATACTTTGTAGAGCCACCATTTGCAGCAATGTCAGCTGCAAGTCTCTTGGAGTATTTATCTATATTCTTGGCACATCTAGCCACTGGGATTTTTGCCCATTCTTCAAGGCAGAACTGCTCCAGCTCCTTCAAGTTGGATGGGTTCCGCTGGTGTACAGCAATTTTTAAGTCACACCACAGATTCTCAATTTGATTGAGGTCTGGGCTATGACTAGGCCATTCAAAGTTATGTAAATGTTTCCCCTTAAACCACTCAGGTGTTGCTTTAGCAGTATGCTTAGGGTCATTGTCCTGCTGGAAGGTGAACCTCCGTTCCAGTCTCCTATCTCTGGAAGACAAACAGTTTTCCCTCAAGAATTTCACTGTATTTAGCGCTATCCATCATTCTTTCAATTCTGACCAGTTTCCCAGTCCCTGCCGATGAAAAACATCCCCACAGCATGATGCTGCCACCACCATGCTTCACTGTGGGGATGGTTTTCTCGGGGTGATGAGAGATGTTGAGTTAGCGCAAGACATAGTGTTTTCCTTGATGGACAAAAAGCTCAATTTTAGTTTCATGTGACCAGAGTAACTTCTTCCATATGTTTGGGGAGTCTCCCACATGCCTTTTGCTTATTTCTTTCTTTAAGCAATAGCTTTTTTCTGGTCACTCTTCTGTAAATCCCAGCTCTGTGGAGTGTACAGCTTAAAGTGGTCCTATGGACAGATACTCAATCTCCACTGTGGAGCTTTGCAGCTCCTTCAGGGTTATATTTGGTCTCTTTGTTGCCTCTCTGATTAATGCCCTCCCTGCCTTCTCTTGGCAGGTTTGTTGTGGTGCCATATTCTTTCCATTTTTTTAAATAATGGATTTAATGTGTTTTTTTATAACCCAACCCTGATCAGTACTTCTCCACAACTTTGTCCCTGACATGCTTGGAGAGCTCCTTGGTCTTTATGGTGCCGCTTGCTTGGTGCTGCCCCTTGCTTAATGGTGTTGCAGACTCTGGGTTTGAAATCTAACTAATTATGTGACTTTTGAAGATAATTGGTTGCACCAGATCTTATTTAGGGGCTTCATAGCAAAGGGGGTGAATGCATATGCACACACCACTTTTCAGGTTTATCTTTTTTAGAATATTTGGAAACAAGTCATTTTTTTTCATTTCCCTTCACCAATTTGGACTATTTTGTGTCTGCCCATTACATGAAATCCAAATAGAAATCCATTTAAATTAAAGGTTGTAATGCAAAATAGGAAAAACGCCAAGGGGGATGAATACTTTTGCAAGGCACTGTACCTATTCAGTATACATCACCATGAAGAGAATGGCATTCATAATTATTCATTTCTGTTTAGTACAGACATGATGTTATTCTGTTACTGTCATTCTGTTACCGGGTGATGATTCACTTCACTTACTCTACTTCATTAACCAAAATAGCATAGCATAGCTGAGACACCATTCTTCCTGCAGACATCTTTGAATCTTAATTCAGAGTATATACTTTACAGATATTAACAGAATTTTGGGAAAAGATGATAACACAAAAGGGATATTTTACTGTCATTCTGTTACCAAACTTAACATCTGCATGGTTTAGGCATGGTGTTTTAGTAAAATGATTGTTGGTAAAAGTAGACTCATGTACAGTGCCTTGCGAAAGTATTCGGCCCCCTTGAACTTTGCGACCTTTTGCCACATTTCAGGCTTCAAACATAAAGATATAAAACTGTATTTTTTTGTGAAGAATCAACACCAAGTGGGACACAATCATGAAGTGGAACGACATTTATTGGATATTTCAAACTGTTTTAACAAATCAAAAACTGAAAAATTGGGCGTGCAAAATTATTCAGCCCCTTTACTTTCAGTGCAGCAAACTCTCTCCAGAAGTTCAGTGAGGATCTCTGAATGATCCAATGTTGACCTAAATGACTAATGATGATAAATACAATCCACCTGTGTGTAATCAAGTCTCCGTATAAATGCACCTGCACTGTGATAGTCTCAGAGGTCCGTTAAAAGCGCAGAGAGCATCATGGAGAACAAGGAACACACCAGGCAGGTCCGAGATACTGTTGTGAAGAAGTTTAAAGCCGGATTTGGATACAAAAAGATTTCCCAAGCTTTAAACATCCCAAGGAGCACTGTGCAAGCGATAATATTGAAATGGAAGGAGTAACAGACCACTGCAAATCTACCAAGACCTGGCCGTCCCTCTAAACTTTCAGCTCATACAAGGAGAAGACTGATCAGAGATGCAGCCAAGAGGCCCATGATCACTCTGGATGAACTGCAGAGATCTACAGCTGAGGTGGGAGACTCTGTCCATAGGACAACAAACAGTCGTATATTGCACAAATCTGGCCTTTATGGAAGAGTGGCAAGAAGAAAGCCATTTCTTAAAGATATCCATAAAAAGTGTTGTTTAAAGTTTGCCACAAGCCACCTGGGAGAACTTTTTGGCAACAATGCAAAACGTTATGTTTGGCGTAAAAGCAACACAGCTCATCACCCTGAACACACCACCCCCACTGTCAAACATGGTGGTGGCAGCATCATGGTTTGGGCCTGCTTTTCTTCAGCAGGGACAGGGAAGATGGTTCAAATTGATGGGAAGATGGATGGAGCCAAATACAGGACCATTCTGGAAGAAAACCTGATGGAGTCTGCAAAAGACCTGAGACGGGGACGGAGATTTGTCTTCCAACAAGACAATGATCCAAAACATAAAGCAAACTCTACAATGGAATGGTTCAAAAATAAACATATCCAGGTGTTAGAATGGCCAAGTCAAAGTCCAGACCTGAATCCAATCGAGAATCTGTGGAAAGAACTGAAAACTGCTGTTCACAAATGCTCTCCATCCAACCTCACTGAGCTCGAGCTGTTTTGCAAGGAGGAATGGGAAAAAATGTCAGTCTCTCGATGTGCAAAACTGATAGAGACATACCCCAAGCGACTTACAGCTGTAATCGCAGCAAAAGGTGGCGCTACAAAGTATTAACTTAAAGGGGCTGAATAATTTTGCACGCCCAATTTTTCAGTTTTTGATTTGTTCAAAAAGTTTGAAATATCCAATAAATGTCGTTCCACTTCATGATTGTGTCCCACTTGTTGTTGATTCTTCACAAAAAAATACAGTTTTATATCTTTATGTTTGTAGCCTGAAATGTGGCAAAAGGTTCGCAAAGTTCAAGGGGGCCGAATACTTTCGCAAGGCACTGTATATACACTGAGTGAACAAAACATTAGGAAGACCTCGCTAATATTTAGTTGCACCCGGTTTTGCTCTCAGAACAGCCTCAACTCATCGAGGCATCTACAAGGTGTCGAAAGCATTCCACACGGATACTTGCCCATGTTGACTCCAATGCTTCCCACAGTTGTGTCAAGTTGACTGGATGTCCTTTGGGTGGTGGACCAACAATGCTGCAGTTCTTGACACACTCAAACCGATGTGCCTGGCACCTACTACCATAACCCATTCAAAGCCACTTAAATCTTTGGTCTTGCCCATTCACCCTCTGAATGGCACACACACACACACACACAATCCATGTCTCAATTATCTCAAGGCTTAAAAATCCTTCTTTAACCTGTTTCCTCCCCTTCATCTACACCAGTGGTTCCCAAGCTTTTTATAGTCCCGTACCCCTTCAAACATTCAACCTCCAGCTGCGTACCCCCTCTAGCACCAGGGTCAGCGCACTCTCAAATGTTGTTTTTTGCCATCATTGTAAGCCTGCCACACACACACACTATATGATACATTATTAAACATAAGAATGAGAGTGAGGTTTTGTCACAACCCAGCTCGTGGGAAGTGACAAAAGGCACAAATAACAATATAATAATAATCAATCATTTTTCTCTTTATTTAACCATCTTACATATAAAACCTCCTTTGTTCATCAAAAAATTGTGAATAACTCACCACAGGTTAATGAGAAGGGTGTGCTTGAAAGGATGCACATAACTCTGCAATGTTGAGTCTCAGTCTTAAATCATTTTCTACACACAGTCCGTGCCTGAATTGAGTTTTCATGCTAGTGAGGGCTGAGAATCGACTCTCACATAGGTGTGTGGTTCCAAAGTGCTCTAGTGTCTTAACAACGCAATTTGCCAAGGCAGGATACTCTGAGCGCAGCCCAATCTGGCAGTGGCTTCTGATTCAATTCAATTCAATTTTCACAGAACCGCTTGATGCAATTTCGATGAGGCTCTCTTGTTCAGATATCGGTAAGTGGACTGGAGGCAGGGCATGGAAAGAGATAACGAATCCAGTTGTTTGTGTCATCCGTTTTGGGAACGTACCTGCGTAATTGCGCACCCAACTCACTCAGTTGCTTCGCTATATCACATATGACATTGTCCGTATGCTTGAGTTCATTTGCACACAAAATAAATCATACAATGATGGAAAGAAAGGTGTTGTTGTCCTTGTTAATGCAGACAGAGAAGAGCTCCAACTTCTTAATCATAGCCTCAATTTTGTCCCGCACATCACCCAGATAAGCCAGTCATATGAGAAACTCGTCATCATGCAAAGCGGTCAGACAAGTGAAAATTATGGTCAGTAAAGAAAACTTTAAGCTTGTCTCTCAATTTTAAAAAAAACATGTCAATACTTTGACCCTTGATAACCAGCAAACTTCTGTATGTTGTAAAAGTGTTACATGGTCGCTGCCCATATCATTGCATAGTGCAGAAAATACACGAGAGTTCAGGGCCTTGCTTTAACAAAGTTAACCATTTTCACTGTAGTGTCCAAAACGTATTTCAAACTGTCCGGCATTCCCTTGGCAGGAAGAGCCTCTCAGTGGATGCTGCAGTGTACCCAAGTGGCATCGGGAGCTACTCCCTTACCACTACACTATGTCTCCCTGTCATGGCTTTTGCGCCATCAGTACAGATACCAACCCATCTTGACCAGCAAAGTCTATTTGATGTCACAAAGCTGTCCATGACTTTAAAAATATCCTCTACTGTTGTCCTGGTTTCCAGTGGTTTGCAGAAGTGAATGTCTTCCTTAATTGACCCCCCATAAACGTAACGGACATATACCAGGAGCTGTGCCAGGCCAGCCACGTCTGTTGACTCATCCAGCTGTTACACATATAATTCACTGACTGGCTTGTATGCGAAGCAGTAATTGTTTCAAAACATCTCCTGTCATGTCACTGATGCATCGTGAAACAGTGTTGTTTGATGAAGGCATTGTCTGTATAGTTTTTTTGTCCTTTTTCCCCCAACATTGTCCCAGCCATATAATTAAGTAGGAATAATTAAGTCCTCCACAATAGTAATGTATGGGGTTGCCTGTCCTAGCCACTCGGTAGCTCACCATATTAGACACTTCTAGCCCCTTCTTATTAATGGTATCTGTGCCTTTTATACATGTCTTACTACTCGAAAGTTGTCTTAATTCAAATTGGCATGTTCTGTTTCTAAATGTCTGCGCAAGAGTGAAGGTTTCATTGAGTTGTGAGATAGTGCTTTTGCACATATAAACACACTGTGGCTGAGGAAAGGCACTATTCCCAATATCAGTGAACCCCAAATCAATGTAGTTCTCATCATATTTGCATCTTTTCGATGATCCAACGTCCCAGTCTGTTAGTGGAATTCTCGCGAGAGAGTAACGGTTAATGTGATTGGATGTTAAATATTTGACTAGGCTACCTGTATTTGACATTGTGTTGTTATTTCGCTGAACACTAGATGGTTTAATTTTATTTTTGGCAGTGAAACTAGGCTACACATGCGAGAGAAAAAACCTCACCCAAATGTATAGCCCCGTTGGAAAATATAAATGGACTGTTTGAAAATGTGAAGAAATTATACATTTAGAAAATACATGATAAATGTTTAAAAAAATGTGAATCCCATGTTTATTTGGCGTACCCCCTACGGCATTGCGCATACCCCAGTTTGGGAATACCTGATATACACTGATTGAAGTGTAATTAATAAGTGACATCCATAAGAGATCATATTTACCTGGTCAGTCTATGTCATAGAAAGAGCAGATGTTCCAATTTGTTTTTCGTACACTCAGTGTAGGTGTATGGTTAGTTAAACAATGCGGTCAATGATTTTTGTTTGGCATACATTTGCAGGTGAAAAGGCGAGTCTCAGCATCACTCTGTTACCGTGGAATTGCCCTGTAGTATTCGTGTTGCTACTTTCACACCTTGTCAAGCAACATTCATATTTATACCCTCCATGGTATCGCGGGCCGTGGCAAAGTAGTGATCCACTGAGCAGCCGTCTGCTCAGGATGAAGAGGAAACTGATCTCCTCACAATAAGAAGGTAGAGACTAAGTGAAATAGTCTGATAGGCCCTCTTCCCTCCCCTTGTGCTTAACCCACTCTGGTAATGACAGATAAACATGTGAGCGCTCTTCTTTTCACAGAGACCAAGCAGAGTCTGAGGTGTTCATCTGTTTGAGAAAACACAGAGTTGTCCTGTTTTTCTTGGCCTTTCAAAACTGCTTTCTCCACAGTGTAGACTTTGGTTGGTCTGCGCAGAGAAAGAAAACATGTATCCTTCTTTTATTTGACCAAAATCACTAGGCACCAGGGGCCTCATTCGTTAACAGTGTGTGCATTTCTTTGAAAAATTCCGGTGTACATGGAGATTTTAGGATTTGGGAATTATGAAACTGTTGCACGCAACATATCCGCATGTTTTCATTGATAAATCAGAGCCATGTTACATTTGTGCGTTCGTGAACGAGATCCACAACCCCTGCCTGGAAAACATTCACCTTTTATGGTAACAAAGAAACCCTCGTTTGCTGTATGATTTGGAAATGTTGGAACTGGGCCGTGTCAGTTAGCAGAATAGCACATTTGTATCCCATTTCTGTAGAGGATTGGGTAGAATGTTTCAATCTTTTGCAGTGACTTTTTCAAACTAAAAATGCATGCCAACCACTGGCTACGCATTCTGCTGGATTGATTGTCTGTTGAACAATTGAAAAGGTAAATGCTGCCTACAGCCCACATTTTCGCAAAAGACGAATTGGTTGCTCCAATATTTTGTTAATCAATACGTGATTGTGTTTATATCACCTGCTTTGGTATAGACTCTGAGATTAAATAGGCTACGAGGTCGCGCTCCTATCGCACAAGAATCATTTAGCCTACCTATACTGCCATAGACTCCTGGTCTATTTACTTTTGAGAATGGTTGGCTATTGAATGAGCGATTAATAAATAGTAGCCGGATATTTGTTGTGGGGTTGGGAATAAACCAGTCATGTGAGAAAAGGTGAGACGTGTCCTGCAATATGATTATGATTTAGGTCTATATAATAAAAGTAAAATAAATATATTAGGGAACATGCTGCTATGTGATCTCCTTACCAACGGCAAATGCATCTGTTTTATCATTAGGCCTACGTTTTAATGTTTTTATTAGCCTACCATTATTATAATTCCCGTACATCAAACACCTCAATTTCCCCCAAAAGAACAATATTTGCTTGCAATACAGTTGATCGGACAGTGGAAGTTGGTCTGAGATTTGCATGGAGATATACACACACTTTCCCGTCAGGTTCAAAATGGATAAATACCAACCTTTGCGGGAAAACTGGCGTATGCATGCTTTGGGTCATATTTTGTGCGGAGACAACATTTCTAAATGCGTCCCCAGGGGAATGGGGATATTGAACTCAATCTGACTTGATTGGAGCTGCTGACATCTTCCTGAGTCCCATCGTGTGCTCAGTGGGGCTCAGTTGTGCTGCCAGCAGTAATTCCCCCTATGAGCTGGCTAATCCCACACATGAGCCGGGAATTAAATGGCATTTGATTCTAATGTGTTCAGCTCAGAACCAAGTCATAGAATAAGAGGGAAAATACATAATACATCGCCGGATAGAATAGACAGAAACACCACTGTGGAAATGTAAGAGGGCAATAGGGAGAAACACCACTGTGGAAATGTAAGAGGGCAATAGACAGAAACACCACTGTGGAAATGTAAGAGGGCAATAGGGAGAAACACCACTGTGGAAATGTAAGAGGGCAATAGGGAGAAACACCACTGTGGAAATGTAAGAGGGCAATAGACAGAAACACCACTGTGGAAATGTAAGAGGGCAATAGACAGAAACACCACTGTGGAAATGTAAGAGGGCAATAGACAGAAACACCACTGTGGAAATGTAAGAGGGCAATAGGGAGAAACACCACTGTGGAAATGTAAGAGGGCAATAGACAGAAAAGACTGGGCAATGTAAGAGGGAGAAACACCACTGTGGAAATGTAAGAGGGCAATAGACAGAAACACCACTGTGGAAATGTAAGAGGGCAATAGGGAGAAACACCACTGTGGAAATGTAAGAGGGCAATAGGGAGAAACACCACTGTGGAAATGTAAGAGGGCAATAGACAGAAACACCACTGTGGAAATGTAAGAGGGCAATAGGGAGAAACACCACTGTGGAAATGTAAGAGGGCAATAGGGAGAAACACCACTGTGGAAATGTAAGAGGGCAATAGACAGAAACACCACTGTGGAAATGTAAGAGGGCAATAGGGAGAAACACCACTGTGGAAATGTAAGAGGGCAATAGGGAGAAACACCACTGTGGAAATGTAAGAGGGCAATAGACAGAAACACCACTGTGGAAATGTAAGAGGGCAATAGACAGAAACACCACTGTGGAAATGTAAGAGGGCAATAGACAGAAACACCACTGTGGAAATGTAAGAGGGCAATAGACAGAAACACCACTGTGGAAATGTAAGAGGGCAATAGGGAGAAACACCACTGTGGAAATGTAAGAGGGCAATAGGGAGAAACACCACTGTGGAAATGTAAGAGGGCAATAGACAGAAACACCACTGTGGAAATGTAAGAGGGCAATAGACAGAAACACCACTGTGGAAATGTAAGAGGGCAATAGGGAGAAACACCACTGTGGAAATGTAAGAGGGCAATAGACAGAAACACCACTGTGGAAATGTAAGAGGGCAATAGACAGAAACACCACTGTGGAAATGTAAGAGGGCAATAGGGAGAAACACCACTGTGGAAATGTAAGAGGACAATAGACAGAAACACCACTGTGGAAATGTAAGAGGGCAATAGACAGAAACACCACTGTGGAAATGTAAGAGGGCAATAGGGAGAAACACCACTGTGGAAATGTAAGAGGGCAATAGGGAGAAACACCACTGTGGAAATGCAAGAGGGCAATAGGGAGAAACAGTGCATCAAAAGACGCCGGTCAGCCGCTAAGACAATCAATTGCTGTTTTACTATCAGGAGGAGTAAAACCACATGACTGGCAAGCTAGCTAGACGAGAGGCACATGTTTCCCATAGGTAATGCTGTGCCCAATATTTGTCTCATCTTTATTTTAATTCCAGTCAAATGTAGCCTATCAGCTTTCTCAGACAGAACAGCTGGTTGGCCTTGTGAGTGGAGGGCTGAAGTGTACAGGGAGGAATGGAGTGGGCCTTCGGACCAGATGACTACAGAGGACATGTGCTTACATGAACTAGACACCAGCTGCTGCTGGACCCTTAAGAGAGACATGACAACCAGGTACTCACTGACGCCAAATAGCCTACCAAAATGCCAACAGTTTGTCCCATGAACAGCTCACGTGATGAATGTTTCAGATAAACTAGGTTTGCTGTTTACTTTATGATTGAAAAAAAGCCAATTGAGTCATTCAATAGAGAAGTCCTGTAAATAGTTAATCCAGCTTTCATCATAATACTGTCCTGTCCTCCCATCTGTCCAATAGCTTTGTATCATAGCATGATTAGCATCCCATGTGCTGCTATCACTATCAATATTTCAAACCAAGGCCCTTGATCATAGCAGCAGTCATAGCAGTCCTGCTATGAGAGTTCAATAGCTGAGTTAATTTGGTGGATTTCTGCCCTCGACTGAAAAGCCATTGGTCAAGCTTTCCTCTTTGTTCTATTAATAAAATCGACACAGGCCGCCCCCCATTTGCAGGATCTGTTTAGTCAATCATGGTTCGACACAGTCAGTCCTTCTCTTTTCGTACAGCGAGCCTGTATCCACAATGACAGCGCAAGAATGTCAAAGTTAAACCCCAGGAGTAAATTAGCTTTAATTGCTAAGTGACATCTGTTTTTAAATACAATTTGGGAAGGAAGTAGACTGCGCTCTGACGCAGCAATGCATGTATTTGTAAGCGAAGGCCACTGCAGAGCTTCTTAGAAGAACTCCAGTTGAGAAATTCATTATTCCCCCGCCCAATTGAAAAAGAGTAGGACAATTTCAAATTGACCACACATAGTTGGCAACACGGTGAGAAATCCGCCGATCCCCTGCCAGAAGACATAGCTACTGCACTGCATAGCTGGCAAAACTCCATTTGTGGGAGAAGCAAATAGAATTGCTCTGTCTATCATCTCCATAAGGAGGCATGGGGGAAATTTAAAGGCGAGTTTTATGTCAGAGGCAATGCAGCCATCTAGGTCTAGGTCTAGGATACACACAAACCGCTGCATGCAATGCCCACCGGACGTGGGCATTGCAAGCAGCCAGGCAGAGAAAGCCATCCAAGTCAAATGAACACATTTCACATTTCTGACACTTTGAATCTGAATCTTTCCCTCACAAAAAAAGCCTACATGTGGAGTTCAACTCCCTGCCATATTTTGAAAGCTTCCCTTTCCAGCACCATCATCACAATTTCACAAGGAGCAGATTCCTGTTTGCTTCCTGACCAAATGGCATAAACTTTATAACTGCCACTTTAAAACACACTGCAGTAGCACAAAGTTCTGTGCACTGGTGTATAAAATGGAATGAATCGTATTGTAATCAGATGTGTTTTAGTTCGGATAGGATTGCGGGCATATTCAGTTCAACTAGAGTCTGTTTAGCCAGGTGGGACACTTCATCTGCAGAACAGTGATGGTGAATGAGGCTTCAAAGTGAGATAAGTAGTTAGCCAACACTTGTTAAACATCCATTTCTTTTTCCATCACGCTAATAGATCATCTGGTGGCTGTGAGCTGTACATTGGCACACCATCAACCCAGGTGGTATGAAATAGTGCCGACAAGTGCCAATGACTAACAGACACCCAAGTGTACGTTTAATTCAAACAGCCTGAGGCCAGAAATCAAACAGAAAGTGTTGCTTGAATGACAATGTGACTGTGGCACCCTATTGATTACATTCGCTTTAATAGCTTTGCAGCCAAACATGTCCTTCGGATGCTCCATTTCGTTTGGTATTTGTGATTGGTCATGTTGTATCCGTCGTCTAAGTGCAAAACACTTCTTTATTTCACAAATAGCTTAGTTTGATTCCTGTGTGCGCATCCACACTGAAATGAGTGTACGCCGCTTCTTTGTTTTGATCCTTTGAAAAGGGCCCAACGATCAGGCTTGGAGTGGAATGGGGTTGGCTCTTACTCCTCTCACTCTCTCTCTCCTTCACTGAGACTTTTATCACACGGTTAGTTTATCCTGGCATTGCAGCTGCACAGCTCTGGTGCCAATGCTCCCAGTGCGTTCACTAATATATGCCGGGCCGAACTCGACCATTACTGCACTCCAAGTCTGGCATTAAACACAGCAATCAGGCCCGGCCACTTCGCGTTCGGCAGCATGTGCTCACCACCTTTTAACTACTTTACAGATCCTGGACGACACGCCATTTCACACATCTGACTCGGCTGATTGAGTCCATTCCCAATTCCCTCTCACAAAGGGAGATGGGTGGAATGAGGGACCCATCGTGGCCTCACTGTAGTTCTCACAGGTCCGTGTCCCAAATGGCACCCTATTCCCTTTATAGTGCACTACTTTTGACCGTGGCCCTATGGTGCACTAAGCAGCTAGGGTGTTATTTGGGATGCATCCCCGGTCTAAGAGCAGGCATCCATGATTGGGCGAGCACCAGCTCTGTACCGTTGATCTGTAAGACGTATTTTCCTACTTGGGCAAAGTCTAAAGGCTTTTTCACTAGATGTGGTGATCTGGCCTCTCCCCGGGCGAATGGCGTTTCCAGATGTTTCTAGTAAGCTCTAATATATGGGTATTATGGGTCCAGTGCAGTGAACTCAGCAGTGTACCTTGTGGGGGAGCCGTAGTAATACTTGAGTGTGTAACCTTACCTTCCAGCAGACTTCAAACCTGTGATATTGCTAAAACTCACCTCCAATACAACCCTGGGTTTTTACTGTGCACTGTGAGAGGGGCATGTACAGTACATAACTCTACTTGCTAATTGAACTTGAAGTCGTATGGTTGGTGTCTCCTGCAAGCCAGTCCATATACATTTTGTGTGTCTTTTTTAAATGCACGTGAGTTACTTAGAGATCCTTTCATCGACAATCATAGACCAAATCTGGGCCCACTGTGGCGCAGCGGTCTAAGGCACTGGATCTCATTGTAAGAGGCGTCACTACAGTACCTGGTTCGAATCCAGGCTGCGTCACATCCGGCCGTGATTGGGAGTCCCATAGGGCGACGCACAATTGGCCCAGCGTCGTCCGAGTTCTTATTAACTGACTTGCCTAGTTAAAAAAATATATATACAGTATATAAAAATCAACACCGAATCAGAACAAAACCAAAGGAGGTATGCAACCACAAAGAAAACAACGACAGCAGACATGGAATATTGCTGAGTCTTTGTCTGTTTCTACTCAAAGATAGGTTGATATGTTTAATGTGGTGTTGAGTAGAGCCAGGTGAATTCAGTCCACACTTCAGAACCTCAGAGGAACACGCATATCAATGATGTCATTGACATGATGCTGTTTTCATCACTCCCACACGCAGATGAGAAGCAGCAGATGAGAAGCAGCAGATGAGAAGCAGCAGAAGCATGGTCCACACACACAAAAGTATGTGGACACCCCTTCAAATTCGTGGATTCGGCTATTTCAGCCACACTTGTTGATGACAGGTGTATAAAATTGAGCACACAGCCATGCAATCTCCACAGACGAACATTGGCAGTAGAATGGCCTTACTGAACTTTTAATGTGGCACCGCCATAAAATACCACCTTTCCAACAAGTCAGTTCGCCAAATTTATGCCCTGCTAGAGCTGCCCCGGTCAACTGTAAGTGCTGTTATTGTGAATTGGAAACGTCTAGGAGCAACAACGGTTCAGCCGTGAAGTGGTAGGCCACACAAGCTCATAGAATGGGACCTCAGAATGGGAAGCGTGTAGTGTGTAAATATCGTCTGTCTTCGGTTGCAACACTCACTACCGAGTTCCAAAATGCCTCTGGAAGCAACGTCAGCACAAGAACTGTTCCCCAGGAGCTCCATGGCTGAGCAGCCGCACACAAGCCTAAGATCAGCATGCGCAATGCCAAGCGTTGGCTGGAGTTGTGTAAAGCTGGACTCTGGAGCAGTGGAAACGCGTTCTATGGAGTGATGAATCACGCTTTACTATCTATCAGTCTGACAAACGAATCTGGGTTTGGTGGATGCCAGGAGAACGCTACCTGCCCCAATGCATAGTACCAACTGCAAAGCTTGGTGGAGGAGGAATAACGGTCTGCGGCTATTTTTCAAGGTTCAGGATAGGCCCCTTAGTTCCAGTGAAGAGAAATCTTAAGGCTACAGCATACAATGACATTCTAGATGATTCTGTGCTTCCATACTTTGTGGCAACAGTTTGGGGAATGATCTTTCCTGTTTCAGCAGGACAATGCCCCCGTGCATAAAGCGAGGTCCATACAGAAAGGGTTTGTTGAGATCGGTGTGAAATAACTTGACTGTTCTGAAGTGCCCTGACCTCAACCCCATCGAACACCTTTGGCATGAATTGGAACGCCTACTGCGAGCCAGGCCTAATCACCCAACATCAGTGCCTGACCTCACTAATGCTCTTGTGGATGAATTGAAGCAAGTCCCTGCAGCAATATTCCAACATCTAATGGAATGCCTTCCCGGAAGAGTGGAGGCTGTTATAGCAGCAAAGGGGGGACCAACTCCATATGAATGCCCATGATTATGTAATGAGATGTTCGACGAGTAAGTGTCCACATACTTTTGGTAATTTAGTGTACATACTGGAGTAGTACACCCCGGCATGTTGCCAACTGCACATCTACAACTGGTTTGTTTTACATTAAACACACAGCGAAGGTCACTGTGAAAGGTCAGCCCATTAATAAAGATGGCAGTCAGCTGGGCTTTCATAGTAATCATGTTTTAGACCAGGCCGTGCCAGCTACCCCCCGAGGAGTCATCAACATGGCCCTGCTCAGGCCAAAATACACGGCAGCGGACCAGCTCAATAGGCCCAGATCAAACTTGGTGCACTATGAAAGAAATAAGGTGCCATTTGGGAAGCAACTTGGGTGTGGATCTTGGCCTGTACACTGCAGTCAGCAGCTCAGGTGAGATCTGAGTTACGTTCCAAATGGAACCCTACTCCCTACATAGTGCACTAGTTTTGACCAGAGACTATGGGCAAAAGTAGTGCACTATGTAATAAAGAGGGTGCATTTTGGGATGCATACTCTGGAAACGATGTAAAAGGTACGCAGAACAAATGTGGCTTGCAGTGCGACGAGAACAATGAGCATTAATATTTGAAATGTCATAATCTTTAGGGGAAACCAGTCTAAAAGTAGTTCTGCATCAGAAAACCCAGAGTGTCGAGGGAGTTTGTGTGGCTGACGTGAGGAGAGAATAAAGTATTTTGTTTGCTTTAGCCTTGCTGGTTTGTTATGTTTTGAGGAAGACTGTATTAAATTCATCAGTGGGCTTCCACTCCTAGTCACACACCTAATCGCAAGCATATGGTTACTCATTTTAGGCCTATACTCTGAAAAAAAAAAGAAACTCTCCCCACTCAACTGGGTTCCCACATGTTAGAGACACCTTCACTCTTTTGGTGATAAGAAGTTTACATTGACTCACTCTTCTACCTGTGCGGTAACGCTGTCATTACAACAGTGACAGCAGAGTACTTCAGTATAGATACTGTTACTGCTGTTAACGTGCTGTTACTACAGCTTTGTTCTACTGTAAAGTAGTTGTGGGTAACACTGCGCACAGCTGTGCCTGTTACAGTTATCAGTGAGCGTACAAAGATGTAGAGGTGAATGCTTCCCTGGCATTTTACAGGCATCACTTCCTGTAATATTTCTGTGGGGCGTCTCTAACACCCTGATCACATCCATTTCTTGTCAATCGTCCCTGCTCCAGTTACAGTGAAATAATGTCTTGGAAAAGCGTTAAGCAAAGCATCTTTCCTTCGACAGTGTGATTCTGGCTCTCTGGCCGTCTCCTCCCCTTATTTGGCCCAGGTTTTTTTCTGTGCATGATGACACCAGACCAATCGTGTGGGAAGTGTGCTGAAGACACGCTGCACTTTCTAACAGGCTATTTATGAACTAGGTCTTCACTGCTGGCATCATACAGCCTTTTTAGTTTGTCCCACAGACCCACACTGTGGGACACGTTTACGTACAGCAGCCCTGAGAGCCATTTCTGTGATGGATGATGAATCATCGGAGAGGAACCTCAGCCATCGTCCGAAACAGAAGCCTTCAACAACCCCTTACCTTCTCCCAAAGGCGTCTTTTCAAGATAAAGCAAACACAGCTGATGCTGCAGGGGCATCTTTAGTATACAGCGTAATAGGGTGCCATTTGGAACACAGTGGAGGAACACAGGGAGTTGACTGGAGTGAGCAGAGCAGGATATGATGAAAAATTAATGAGTGCTCTCCAGCTCCATCCCATGTGACCTTGTGGCTGACGGGTGAGTCAAGGCTGAGTGCTCAGAGAGGAGGGAGGTCAGGGGCTAAGGCAAACACACACGTACTGTACGCATGTGCACAAATACACTCGCACTCAAGCACACACACAGACAGTGCATCCATGACCGGGACAGGGAATGAGGATCGGGGGTCCGTTTCAGACGGAGGAGAGCAATAACAACAGCATTTCCCTTGAAATGACTCGCTCATATCCATTTTCATTTTCTCATTACATCGTGGCTATGAGCCACCCGATAATCCTGCAGCCAGATATAGACACTGGCATGAGAGGGGGTCTCAAAAGCAGTGTTTTCATTACGAGGCAAAACAACAGACATTGAGACTCAGACCACCGCTGAGTCTCCTCGCCACTCCTCTGAATCACCTGTTCTTGGTGGCTGGACAGACAGAGGGACGGTGAAGAGGGGGTTTCCCTATGGGCCTGTGTAAGAGCCAGTCCTACCCGAGAGAAAGTCAAGAGCACATCATCCAATTGTATCCTCCGGTTGGCATGCTTTCCTTCCTGATGGACTCCTGGTGTGGAGTGGTGTTTGAGAGTATAATCTCTCCACCCACGCATGCATGCACACAGGCACACACACACACACACACACACATAAACACACCACCAGCAGGCTGCTTCTGACCCTGTTCCACTCTGTCATTGTGTGCCCTTATCTTGTTGGCAGCCACTCGGGACCCTGCCATCCAACTATCATCCTCACATTACTGCTATGAGTTGGTATCATTTGACTTTTTCAGGGGGCAGTGCCGTGCTTGACCCCCCATGTAATTAGTTTACCACCGACTCCCTGAGCCAACCAACGGACCACTGCCATTACATCAGTAGCACTGTCCCTCATTGGAGTCACCGAGACAGTCTGAGTCAGTGGACCCATCTGTCCAAAACAGGATTGGTGCACCAAATCAATATTGTTTGGGGTATTTTATTGACCACCTACGACACCACCAGTCCCATTTCCAAATCACTGTGGACCAGGAAGGCAGTCAAAATCTAAGTCAACATTGATGAATTATTGGAGTTCAACTCTTGATTTTGAGGACAACTGATGCCTCCATATCAAAGAAGTTGATCATGGAATTTGGAGTAACAATTCATTGTCAGGTAAATGAAATGAAGCTGTGAAAGCCAAATTGCCCAAGAATCTGCCATTTGTTTTTCTGGGATTTAAAAAAAAAGAAGCAACTTTGAGATTCTGTTTTTAATGAAAAGCACTATATAAAATAAATATTATTAGTAGTATTATTATTAACAACTATACAAGAAGAAATTATGTCCTACCAAGTCAATGCTGGCTCTTGTCCCAGGCACATCCTACACATCTCCCTTGTCTCTCTTGTCAACATCCCTTGTTTCAACGTTGCCTCATTTTTCTACTTGCCTGTGCCTCTTCGGCTTTGTAAAATAGCTATCTGGCTAGCAAAGTTAACTAGCTATCTTGATTTGCACCAATTTTAGCATTTTAAGCTAGCAAATGTTAGCCATTAGTTAGCTAAGCTACTCGCCCTCGAAGAAGTGAGCATACTTTATCTAGCTTGCTAGCTAAATAGGCTACTCCTCCTTGGTGAACTTGTAGGCCATTTATGTCAGTTCACTTTTAGTGTCAAGACTTCCGCCAAAGTCGGTCCCTCTCCTTGTTTGGGCGGTTTCGCAGTTGACGTCACCAACCTTCTAGCCATCGCTGATCCATTTCTCATTTTACATTGGTTTTGTCTTCCTTCACACCTGGTTCCAATCCCATCAATTACATGTTGTGTATTTAACCCTCTGTTTCCCCTCATGTCCTTGTCGGAGATTGTTTGATTGTATGTTATGTGCAAGTTATGTGTTGGTGTGTGACGGGTTTTGTACCCACTTTTATTATTTTGTATATAAATATTTTTTTAAAGTTTTGTGAGCACTTGTTAAACGACTCCGTTTATACCACGTTCGGTCTCCTGCGCCTGACTTCCCTGCCACCAACACGCACCTATTACAGAATCTCCGACCTTAACTATGGAGTCAGCAGGAGAGGGTACCCCGGCCATTGAGGTGGAGGAGCGCGTCCAGGAGCACGCAGTAATGCTTTACCATCTTGGCACCGCCATGGTTCGCGTTGTCCAGACAATGGGCCGCTGGGAGAGACAGGGAGTTCTTCCAGCGCCTCCACCAGCACAACCGGGGTCTCTCCTGAGTGCCCCTTTCCCGCCTGAACCCAGTGGGATCCGTCTCTCCTTGCCCCAAGAGTACCACGGAAGGGCTGCGAACTGCCAGAGGTTCTTGTTGCAGTTAGACCTCTATCTGGTCACTGTCCACCCGGCTCCATCGGACCGTGATAGGGTGTCCACCCTCGTCTTGTGCCTCACCGGGAGAGCCCTGGAGTGGGCCAATGCCGTGTGGAGAGAGGGAGATGTGGCGTTGGACCAGTTTGAGGGGTTCACCGGGCAGTCTTTGACCACCCGCCCAAGGGTAGAGCGGCGGCTGAGCGCCACTACCATCTGTGGCAGGAGACGAGGAGCGCCCAGGAGTTCAGGACCCTGGCTGCCGGCGCGGGATGGAACAACAGGGCCCTGATCGACCATTACCGCTGCAGTCTGCGCGAGGACGTCCGTCGGGAGCTGGCCTGCAGAGACACCACCCTCACGTTTGACCAGCTGGTGGACCTGTCCATATGGCTGGACAACTTGCTGGCTACTTGCGGACGTTCAGATCGGGGTCTGGTGGGTCCATCCTCCCGCACCCCCTCTCCGATACCCATGGAGCTGGGAGGGGCGGTGCGCATGGAGACCGGAGGGGGTTCCCGCTTGTGCACCATCTGTGGCCGTTGAGGTCACAATGCCGGTCGGTGCCGGGTCGGTTCCTCTGGGAATCGAGGCAGCAGGCAGGGCGCTCTGGTGTCACCCCAGGTGAGCCGACACCTTTCTCACCCAGAGCCCTCTGTTGCACAAATGTTTGTGTCTGTCACATTTCCTGAGTTTTCCACACATTCCCAGCATAACGTGCTCGTTGATTCAGGCGCGGCTGGGAATTTTATTGATAGAGCTTTAGCCAATAGTTTAGGGATCCCCATCGTTCCCATGGATGTGCCGTTCCCCGTTCACACCTTAGATAGTCGACCATTAGGGTCAGGGTTGATTAGGGAGGTCACCGCGCCTTTGGGCATGGTGACGCAGGGGGGTCATACGGAGAGTCTCCGTATGAGTCTCTTCCTTATTGACTCTCCTGCGTTTCCCGTGGTGCTAGGCCTGCCCTGGTTAGCTTGTCATAACCCCACTGTTTCTTGGCCACAGAGGGCTCTCACGGGGTGGTCGTGAGAGTGCTCAGGTAGGTGTTTAGGGGTTTCCGTTGGTGCTACTACTGTGGAGAGTCGGTGCGCATTCCCCCTGAATATGCCGATTTGGCTCTCGCCTTCTCCAAAAAGAAGGCGATTAATTTAACACCTCATCGACGGGGCGATTGTGTGATAGACCTCCTGGTAGACACTGCACTTCCCAGGAGTCACCTGTATCCCCTCTCACAGGTGGAGACGGAGGCTATGGAAACATATGTCTCTGAATCCCTGCGTCAGGGGTACATTCGGTCCTCCACTTCACCCGCCTCCTCGAGTTTCTTTTTTGTGAAGAAGAAGGAGGGAGTTCTGTGCTCGTGTATTGACTATCGGGGTCTGAATCAGATCACTGTGAGGCATAGTTACCCACTACCGCTCATAGCCACAGCGATAAGAGTCAATGCACAGGGAGCGCTTCTTCACCAAACTAGATCTCAGGAGTACTTACAACATGGTGCATATCCGGGAGGGAGACGAGTGGAAGACGGCTTTCAGTACCACCTCAGGGCATTATGAGTACCTCGTCATGCCGTATAGGTTGATGAATGCGCCATCAATCTTCCAAGCCTTTGTAGATGAGATTTTCAAGGACCTGCACGGGCAGGGTGTAGTGGTGTATATTGATGACATTTTGATATACTCCACTACACGCGCCAAGCATGTGTCCATGGTGCGCAGAGTGCTTGGTCGCCTGTTGGAGCATGACCTGCACGTCAAGCCTGAGAAATGCCTGTTCTTCCAAAAGTCTGTCTCCTTCCTAGGGTATCTCATTTCCATGTCAGGGGTGGAGATGGAGAGTGACCGCATTGCAGCCGTGCGTAATTGGCCGACGAACACCACGGTAAAGGAGGTGCATCGGTTCTTAGAGTTTGCCAACTACTACCGGAGGTTTATCCAAGGTTTTGGTCAGGTGGCGGCTCCCATTACCTAACTGCTGAAGGGGGGCCCCGTGCGCTTGCAGTGGTCAGCTGAGGCGGTCAGGGCTTTTAGTCACCTTAGGGCTCTGTTTACCTCGGCTCCCATGTTGGCCCATCCGGATCCCTCTTTGGCGTTCACAGTGGAGGTGGATGCGTCCAAGGCTGGGATAGGAGCGGTGCTCTCTCAGCGTTCGGGTACGCCACCGAAGCTCCGTCCCTATGCCTTCTTCCCGAAGAAGCTCAGCCCAGCGGAGCGAAACTATGATGTGGGGGACCGGGAGCTGTTGGCTGTCGTCAAAGCCTTGAAGGCGTGGAGACATTGGCTTGAGGGGGCTAAAACACCATGTTCTAATCTGGACTGACCACCGCAAACTGGAGTACATCCGGGCGGCGAGGAGACTGAACCCTCACCAGGCAATGTGGGCCATGTTTTTCCCCCGTTTTGTGTTCACTCTTTCTTACAGACCAGGCTCTCAGAACTTTAAGGCAGAAGCATTGTCCCGGCTGTATGACACAGAGGAGCGGCCCATGGATCCCACTCCCATACTCCCCGCCTCTTGCCTGGTGGCACCAGTAGTGTGGGAGCTGGACACGGACATTGAGCAGGCGTTACGTGCAGAGCCTGCTCCCCTCCAGTGTCCAACTGGGCGTCTGTACGTTCCGTCTGCTGTCCGCGACCGGCTGATCTATTGGGCCCACACGTCACCCTCCTCTGGTCATCCTGGGATCGGTCGGACGGTGCGCTGTCTTGGTGGGAAGTACTGGTGGCCCACTTTGGCTAAGGGTGTGAGGATTTATGTTTTCTCCTGCTCGGTGTGCGCTCAGTGTAAGGCTCCTAGGAACCTGCCCAGAGGTAAGTTACAACCCTTACCCGTTCCACAAAGGCCGTGGTGGAACGGCTCGTCAGGCTCCCGCCGGCTGGTCAGGCCCCTGCCGGCTCGGCCAGCTTGTCAGGCTCCCGCCGGCTCGTCAGGCTCCCGCCGGCTTGTCAGGCTCCCATAAGTGTAAAATTGGGTTGAGATCTGGTGACTGAGACGGCCATGGCATATGGTTTAGATTGTTTTCTTGCTTATCAAACCAGTCAGATGAGGGCATAGTTATCCTACGGGGCACAGCCACGGTAGCCAAAATAATGCACTGCCTCGCATTTTTATACATGACCCTAAGCATGATGGGATGTTAATTGTTTAATTAACTCAAGAACCACACCTATGTGTAAACTAAATTATTTATTATTTTGGCAGTTACCTGTATGCTTTCCATCTTCAATCTCAGAGGCCTTGCTACATTTCCTCTCTGGAGTTTTTCAAAAAGCTTGAGACTTCATGGACAAGAGAGAGAAATAATGATATAGGCCTAACCACTTGAGTGGATATAAAATACATTAAACTGGGCAGCATAGAAAGGCTGAGCAAGTGGTCTAACTGGTTGCTAAGCCCATGTCCCAAATGGCACCCAATTTCCTATTTAGTGTACTACTTTTGACTAGAGCCATGGTCAAAAGTAGTGCATTATATAGGGAATAGGGTGCCATGTGAGATGCAGCCTGTAAATCATAAGTCAGAGTGGAGTCCCAAGCACCCATGCCATTAACAGTGCAGACACTGATACCTTAATGAATAAAGTACCCAAAATGTTACAAAATTCCATTACCATACATATCTAGATTAGAAAGTAGGGCTACATTCATTTAACATTCATTCAATACAAATGTAGAGTTATCACAGCACCAATTACATTGAGATTTGTTCAGAATGAGTTAGTCATGTAGATTCCCAGCGGAAATGGATAATGGTCTCTGTGAGATGTAACCCTTTACTGCCGTCATCTCACTGCGTTGCTTTAGGCATACTGAAATGACATGACTGAAATGACTGCTGAAATGACTGCTTTAAATTGTGCCGCAGCACGCGTATTAAATATGACGCGGAAATATGATGGTTGGAAATGGCAATGAAACCCTCTGAAGCCCAACCACCTTCTGAAGCCCAACCACCCTCTGAAGCCCAACCACCCTCTGAAGCCCAACCACCCTCTGAAGCCCAACCACCCTCTGAAACTCAACAACCCTCTGAAGCCCAACCACCCTCTGAAACTCAACAACCCTCTGAAGCCCAACCACCCTCTGAAACTCAACAACCCTCTGAAGCTCAACAAAAGCCACTGCTGATAAACAATCAGGTAGAAGAAAACCTAAACTCCTGTTAGGTATTTAGACTCTTTATCAGAATACACACAGATGGTAATATCCACGTGAAAACACCTATGTGCACCAACATCTGAAGTTCATGGGAGCGTGTCTAATGAAAGCTAAGAGTCTATATTGTTTTGAAATTAAAGTGTATGTACACTGAGTGTACAAAAGATTAAAGAACACCTTGACACAAACCGGTGCGCCTGACACCTACTACCAGATCCCGTTCAAAGGCACACAATCTTTTGTCTTGCCCATACACCCTCTGAATGGCACACACACACAATCCATGTCTCGATAGTCTCAAGGCTTAAAAATCATTCTTTAACGTGTCTCCTCCCCTTCATCTACACTGATAGAATTGAATTGAATAAGTAATATCAATATGGGATCATAGCGTTCACCTATATTCACCTGGTCAGTCCATATCATGGAAAGAGCAGGTGTTCTTAATGTTTTGTGCACTCAGTGCCGGGTTTCTGTTCGCCAGTAATAGCAGGCCTTTGGCTGATAAAAATTGAAAAGCCGATAAATGAAATTGCCACCAGCCAATTGTCCGGGAGAAGAAAAAAAACATTGGGAAATAATGCTTTTTAGCCTATTCATTGATGGAAATACCAGTCAATGTAAATACATTCGACATGTATATTGTACAGTATATTGGATATGTATCTTATTTATCACACGCGTACAGTATACAGATACAGAGCCTTTGAGTGGAAAATCAGTGCTAGAGCTCCTGCTACAGCATCTCAAACAGCAAACATAGGCAGCGGAAGGCAGGTTTCAGCGCGTCACACACCACTTTACAATGAGCTGGAGGCAGTATGTATTTTGAAAACATATATGTAATTCTTTGAACCCTGAACTTTTTAATACATATTATGGGGCATGTGTTACTTTACTTCAAAGCAGCCTAGCCAAAATCAGACCATATCCGTGGAGGCAATTATTTTTTACATCATCTTTCTTTCATCGTCCAGTAGCCCACAATCCTAGTCATATTAGCAACCCATGATAGTTGTTGCACATTAGATCTACCCTCTTTCAAAATTTCGAACGGATATTTTCATATCTGTCACATGAAACCGCTCGCATGATGCCCTTTTGACGTGAGTGTTTTCCTGCTAATTGCATTACGGAATGAACATTCTCGCCAGGGGAGGAGCTATAGGAGGTCGGGCTTATTGTAATGGCTGGAATGGAATTAATGGAACGTATCAAACACATCAAATGTATGTAAACGTCCTTCGTTATAATTAGCCCGTCCTCCTATAGCTCCGTCCCACCAGCCTCCACTGATTCCCACCTAGCCTACTGCCTTGTGCGCATTACTGCGCTTATAATGTGAAGAAATAATAGTATATCAACATTTTAAGCTAAATATTCTGATCTGTTGCATCAGACTTTAAAAATATATATTTTTTTAATGTATCCTAGGCCTACTGGTTGTATGAATTTGGGATCTATCATCCCAAACTGTCCCAGAGTCTGTTTGGAATAGGCTATTTCTTTCTCGACAAGCTGACCAATAGAATAGATAGACTTTTCTACTACGGGCGATAGTAGATTGACATAGGCTTGTGATTTGACTGTTCGTTACTCGTCTTGTAGGCTGAGGAAAAGTAAATGTGGACAGTTACTCTGACGTCTTCAAAGAGTGCACATCAGAATTCAGTAAGGAACACACATGGTTGCATTCTCAACTTGCATGTCCAGTTAATATGAATTACCATAATATAAATGTGATTTCTGTCATTCTGAGCACCGTGGGTGGACGCCCTAATCAGGTTATGCACCCAATGCATATGGGTAAATTTCTCAAATGCCCGGTAAATTAAAATGCTGCAGGTCAAATATCCAGCATCACATTTTCCTGACAGAAACCCTGACCCAGTGTACATTTTTCAACCATTTTCCATCTGGAAAAATGTGGAATATGCAAAGGATTTGATTTGTGGTCAAACAGCTGAAAAATAGGTCTTCGAAAACATCTACCAGAAAAAGTATTACAAATGTATTAGAAATACATCAAAACACAATCATGTTGAAGTAAATTCCGTTACCAACATTTCTTTGAGGAGAGAGGATAACGAAAAGTTCCCCAAAGTAACAAGTAAAGGTAGACCTATCAATTAGTTCTAGTGTTTTTACGGATATAAATGTTGTTTATGAATTATTAAGTGGTTAAAACTGTCAATTCCGTTACCAAATCGGTAATGGAATTTCTGCAATGGCTGGAACGAGAAATCATAGTAGTCACAAACCACAGTTGGGTTCACAAGTTTGGACAACACAATAGAGTAGAGTTCAGTACCCTACATAGTAGAGCATACTAGAGTTGAGTACACTATAATGTACTATACTGAACTGCACTGTACTATTCTCTACTGTAGTCTACTGAGCTCTACTGTGCTGTACTTTGATGTCCAATATTGTGAAACATAAACGTCTATGATCGTTTCAGATTCCGGTCCGGTCTATCCAAATTTGGTCTTGTTTGGGGACAGATCTCATTCAAATAATAGCCATTGTGTAGAATATGCAAAGGAGGATAATTCATATTTATAACTTTGTGGACCTATTTAGGATACATCACCATGAAGAGAAGGACGTTCATCTCCATAATTATGCATCTGTGTACTACAGATCAAGGACCCATGATGAAATTATGTTACCGGGTGTAAATCCACTTCACTTACTGTAGCTCAATAACCAAAATAGATTTTTTCAAAGTCAATGTGTCATGTCATAGCTAACACCCCATTCAGAAATCGTCCAATCTTAATTCAGAGCACGTATTAAACAGTTTTTAGAAACGTGGACACAAAAAAACTGAAGGAGATTTTACTGAAATTCTGTTACCAAACTTTGCATTCGCACAGTTCTTCCAGAACATGTTTTTTTTGTTGTCAAATTGTCAGTGTAAATTGTTAAAAGTAGTCCTTGTGCATAGAGTTGTACAGTTTGTTAAACTTTGAAATCAACAGTTTTTGTTTGGCATACATTTCGGGTTGGAGCGAGCAGTCGCATCCGCACTTCGGTCTGCACTTCGGTCTGCAGGTAGTATAACTTTTAGTATAACTTTTCATTACATTTCATTATAGTACAACGGTTTGATTTGTCTAATTTTAGCAATTTCTTCTTAGCTAGCTACATAGCCGTCTTTGTATCAAAGATAATTGCGTAATTATCGTATTTCGTCGTCCTAACGTATCTGCCCAGCAGCTAGCCAGCTAGCTAACGCCCACCGTCTACATAGCTAGCTACATTTTTTTTTTATTTTTATTTTTTTATTTTATTTCACCTTTATTTAACCAGGTAGGCCAGTTGAGAACAAGTTCTCATTTGCAACTGCGACCTGGCCAAGATAAAGCATAGCAGTGTGAACAGACAACACAGAGTTACACATGGAGTAAGCAATTAACAAGTCAATAACACAGTAGAAAAAAAATGGGCAGTCTATATACAATGTGTGCAAAAGGCATGAGGAGGTAGGCGAATAATACAATTTTGCAGATTAACACTGGGGTGATAAATGATCAGATGGTCATGTACAGGTAGAGATATTGGTGTGCAAAAGAGCAGAAAAGTAAATAAATAAATAAATAAAATAAAAAAAACAGTATAAAAACAGTATGGGGATGAGGTAGGTGAAAATGGGTGGGCTATTTACCAATAGACTATGTACAGCTGCAGCGATCGGTTAGCTGCTCGGATAGCTGATGTTTGAAGTTGGTGAGGGAGATAAAAGTCTCCAACTTCAGCGATTTTTGCAGTTCATTCCAGTCACAGGCAGCAGAGTACTGGAACGAAAGGCGGCCAAATGAGGTGTTGGCTTTAGGGATGATCAGTGAGATACACCTGCTGGAGCGCGTGCTACGGATGGGTGTTGCCATCGTGACCAGTGAACTGAGATAAGGCGGAGCTTTACCTAGCATGGACTTGTAGATGACCTGGAGCCAGTGGGTCTGGCGACGAATATGTAGCGAGGGCCAGCCGACTAGAGCATACAAGTCGCAGTGGTGGGTGGTATAAGGTGCTTTGGTGACAAAACGGATGGCACTATGATAGACTGCATCCAGTTTGCTGAGTAGAGTGTTGGAAGCCATTTTGTAGATGACATCGCCGAAATCGAGGATCGGTAGGATAGTCAGTTTTACTAGGGTAAGCTTGGCGGCGTGAGTGAAGGAGGCTTTGTTGCGGAATAGAAAGCCGACTCTTGATTTGATTTTCGATTGGAGATGTTTGATGTGAGTCTGGAAGGAGAGTTTGCAGTCTAGCCAGACACCTAGGTACTTATAGATGTCCACATATTCAAGGTCGGAACCATCCAGGGTGGTGATGCTAGTCGGGCATGCGGGTGCAGGCAGCGATCGGTTGAAAAGCATGCATTTGGTTTTACTCGCGTTTAAGAGCAGTTGGAGGCCACGGAAGGAGTGCTGTATGGCATTGAAGCTCGTTTGGAGGTTAGATAGCACAGTGTCCAATGACGGGCCGAAAGTATATAGAATGGTGTCGTCTGCGTAGAGGTGGATCAGGGAATCGCCCGCAGCAAGAGCAACATCATTGATATATACAGAGAAAAGAGTCGGCCCGAGAATTGAACCCTGTGGCACCCCCATAGAGACTGCCAGAGGACCGGACAGCATGCCCTCCGATTTGACACATAGCCGTCTCTGTATCAAAGATAATTGTGTAGATAATTGTGTAGTCTAGAGCGATTTTCTAGGTTACCTAGCCAGCTATTGTCGTTCTTTTAACGCAACGTAACATAATCAACACTGCTAGCTAGCCAGCTAGCCCCTGAATCAACAATTAACCTCAACTGAACGACTTGATTAGTGTAGTGTTAGCTAGCTACATAGTTGTCTTTGCTGTCTTCGTATCCATGATAATTGTGTAGTTTAGAGTGTGTAGTTTTTAGAGTGATTATCTTAATTTACCGAGGTTAGCTAGCCAGCTATTTGTCGTCTTTAACGTAGGAGACACTGCTAGCTAGCCAACAGCTAGCCAACGTCTACCGATTAGAACTCAACAACCCGGTCGCATTCCGCCTCGCTCCACAGGTAGTATCACATTTTCATTTCATTTCATTACAGTACAACGGTTTGATTTGTTTGATCGTAGCTAGCTACATAGCTAGCTACATAGCCGTCTCTGTATCAAAGATAATTGTGTAGTCTAGAGCGATTTTCTAGGTTACCTAGCCAGCTATTGTCGTTCTTTTAACGCAACGTAACATAATCAACACTGCTAGCTAGCCAGCTAGCCCCCGAATCAACAACGCAGCCACTGCCAGCTAGCCTACAAAGTCAACAACGCAGCCACTGCCAGCTAGCCTACTTCAGCAGTACTGTATCATTTTTAATCATTTTAGTCAATAAGATTCTTGCTACGTAAGCTCAACTTTCTGAACATTCAAGACGTGTAGTCCACTTGTCATTCCAATCTCCTTTGCATTAGCGTAGCCTCTTCTGTAGCCTGTCAACTATGTGTCTGTCTATCCCTGTTCTCTCCTCTCTGCACAGACCATACAAACGCTCCACACCGCCGCGTGGCCGCGGCCACCCTAATCTGGTGGTCCCAGCGCGCACGACCCACGTGGAGTTCCAGGTCTCCGGTAGCCTCTGGAACTGCCGATCTGCGGCCAACAAGGCAGAGTTCATCTCAGCCTATGCCTCCCTCCAGTCCCTCGACTTCTTGGCACTGACGGAAACATGGATCACCACAGATAACACTGCTACTCCTACTGCTCTCTCTTCGTCCGCCCACGTGTTCTCGCACACCCCGAGAGCTTCTGGTCAGCGGGGTGGTGGCACCGGGATCCTCATCTCTCCCAAGTGGTCATTCTCTCTTTCTCCCCTTACCCATCTGTCTATCGCCTCCTTTGAATTCCATGCTGTCACAGTTACCAGCCCTTTCAAGCTTAACATCCTTATCATTTATCGCCCTCCAGGTTCCCTCGGAGAGTTCATCAATGAGCTTGATGCCTTGATAAGCTCCTTTCCTGAGGACGGCTCACCTCTCTGGGCGACTTTAACCTCCCCACGTCTACCTTTGACTCATTCCTCTCTGCCTCCTTCTTTCCACTCCTCTCCTCTTTTGACCTCTCCCTCTCACCTTCCCCCCTACTCACAAGGCAGGCAATACGCTCGACCTCATCTTTACTAGATGCTGTTCTTCCACTAACCTCATTGCAACTCCTCCAAGTCTCCGACCACTACCTTGTATCCTTTTCCCTCTCGCTCTCATCCAACACTTCCCACACTGCCCCTACTCGGATGGTATCGCGCCGTCCCAACCTTCGCTCTCTCTCCCCGCTACTCTCTCCTCTTCCATCCTATCATCTCTTCCCTCTGCTCAAACCTTCTCCAACCTATCTCCTGATTCTGCCTCCTCAACCCTCCTCTCCTCCCTTTCTGCATCCTTTGACTCTCTATGTCCCCTATCCTCCAGGCCGGCTCGGTCCTCCCCTCCCGCCTCCGTGGCTCGACGACTCATTGCGAGCTCACAGAACAGGGCTCCGGGCAGCCGAGCGGAAATGGAGGAAAACTCGCCTCCCTGCGGACCTGGCATCCTTTCACTCCCTCCTCTCTACATTTTCCTCTTCTGTCGCTGCTGCTAAAGCCACTTTCTACCACTCTAAATTCCAAGCATCTGCCTCTAACCCTAGGAAGCTCTTTGCCACCTTCTCCTCCCTCCTGAATCCTCCCCCCTCCTCCCTCTCTGCAGATGACTTCGTCAACCATTTTGAAAAGAAGGGTGACGACATCCGATCCTCGTTTGCTAAGTCAAACGACACCGCTGGTTCTGCTCACACTGCCCTACCCTGTGCTCTGACCTCTTTCTCCCCTCTCTCTCCAGATGAAATCTCGCGTCTTGTGACGGCCGGCCGCCCAACAACCTGCCCGCTTGACCCTATCCCCTCCTCTCTTCTCCAGACCATTTCCGGAGACCTTCTCCCTTACCTCACCTCGCTCATCAACTCATCCCTGACCGCTGGCTACGTCCCTTCCGTCTTCAAGAGAGCGAGAGTTGCACCCCTTCTGAAAAAACCTACACTCGATCCCTCCGATGTCAACAACTACAGACCAGTATCCCTTCTTTCTTTTCTCTCCAAAACCCTTGAACGTGCCGTCCTTGGCCAGCTCTCCCGCTATCTCTCTCAGAATGACCTTCTTGATCCAAATCAGTCAGGTTTCAAGACTAGTCATTCAACTGAGATTGCTCTTCTCTGTATCACGGAGGCGCTCCGCACTGCTAAAGCTAACTCTCTCTCCTCTGCTCTCATCCTTCTAGACCTATCGGCTGCCTTCGATACTGTGAACCATCAGATCCTCCTCTCCACCCTCTCCGAGTTGGGCATCTCCGGCGCGGCCCACGCTTGGATTGCGTCCTACCTGACAGGTCGCTCCTACCAGGTGGCGTGGCGAGAATCCGTCTCCTCACCACGTGCTCTCACCACTGGTGTCCCCCAGGGCTCTGTTCTAGGCCCTCTGCTATTCTCGCTATACACCAAGTCACTTGGCTCTGTCATAACCTCACATGGTCTCTCCTATCATTGCTATGCAGACGACACACAATTAATCTTCTCCTTTCCCCCTTCTGATGACCAGGTGGCGAATCGCATCTCTGCATGTCTGGCAGACATATCAGTGTGGATGACGGATCACCACCTCAAGCTGAACCTCGGCAAGACGGAGCTGCTCTTCCTCCCGGGAAGGACTGCCCGTTCCATGATCTCGCCATCACGGTTGACAACTCCACTGTGTCCTCCTCCCAGAGCGCTAAGAACCTTGGCGTGATCCTGGACAACACCCTGTCGTTCTCAACTAACATCAAGGCGGTGGCCCATTCCTGTAGGTTCATGCTCTACAACATCCGCAGAGTACGACCCTGCCTCACACAGGAAGCGGCGCAGGTCCTAATCCAGGCACTTGTCATCTCCCGTCTGGATTACTGCAACTCGCTGTTGGCTGGGCTCCCTGCCTGTGCCATTAAACCCCTACAACTCATCCAGAACGCCGCAGCCCGTCTGGTGTTCAACCTTCCCAAGTTCTCTCACGTCACCCCGCTCCTCCGCTCTCTCCACTGGCTTCCAGTTGAAGCTCGCATCCGCTACAAGACCATGGTGCTTGCCTACGGAGCTGTGAGGGGAACGGCACCTCAGTACCTCCAGGCTCTGATCAGGCCCTACACCCAAACAAGGGCACTGCGTTCATCCACCTCTGGCCTGCTCGCCTCCCTACCACTGAGGAAGTACAGTTCCCGCTCAGCCCAGTCAAAACTGTTCGCTGCTCTGGCCCCCAATGGTGGAACAAACTCCCTCACGACGCCAGGACAGCGGAGTCAATCACCACCTTCCGGAGACACCTGAAACCCCACCTCTTTAAGGAATACCTAGGATAGGATAAAGTAATCCTTCTCACCCCCCTTAAAAGATTTAGATGCACTATTGTAAAGTGGCTGCTCCACTGGATGTCATAAGGTGAATGCACCAATTTGTAAGTCGCTCTGGATAAGAGCGTCTGCTAAATGACTTAAATGTAAATGTAAATGTAAAAATCTGAGTCTCAGCGCAATTCTGTTACCGTGGAATTGCCCAGATGCTGTTACCGCGGAATTGCCCAGATGCTGTTTACGTGGAATTGCCCAGATGCTGTTAGCGTGGAATTGCCCAGATGCTGTCCTTAGGGAGCTGCTTCGACTACTTTGTCAATTTCTCTAAAAGCCTTGATATTCCAGCAGCAGCAGTGATGGATCAGCTAATAAGATCTCCCTCCATTACCCTCTCAGACTAACCAACCAGCCCGCCCCCAACAAAACACTGACAGCATATGGTTCGTCATGAACGGTGAGGAGCCTGCTGCTTTTAGAAGTGGGGGACATCCCTCTTTCGCCCTCTTCTTTACTCCCTCCTCCACGTCAGATCATGACTCAATAATTCTCACAAAATGATCTCACTCTCTCTATTACCCCAGTGGTTTACGTTGGCAAATTAGCCATTTTCCCCCCTGGCGGCACGGTGCATTGCAGTGTAGACTGAGCCTGGTGTGCCTGGCCAGCTGAGGGGAGAAGGGACAGGGAGAGAGGGGACGGGGAGAGAGGGCAAGGCCCTCAGCTCAGCACACACCCAATGTTCCGGCTGACAGCGGGGGCATGGGAGCCCATTGTTCTTCCCCTCTGGCTGCTACCCACGCAGCATGGAGCACAGCACAGCAAAGAAGTCATTAACTATCAGGGCCCGGCTGGGCCAGGCCTGGTACGACTACCAGGAGGAGGGGGCGGCCCGATGATGCAGTACCCAGGCCAAAGCTTGTCCCGATGGGGTGGAACCTGCCTGCCTGTCTGCCTGCCTGGCTCTCAGACTGCAGGGACACCATGACTCCATTCAGTCAGCAATGTTTCATTCTCTTTCACAGATTCTCTTTCATGTGCCAAGATCAAAACACCCAGACCTGCATTGTGTTTGGTCAGAGCAGATGTGCAGGGGGTAGGTAAAGCGGCATAGGCACAAGGCTATACTGTCTAAATGTTCAATGCATGGCCTGGAAGAATAGACACTGCACTGAGGTATATACATTGGCTGATGGCAATGATGATCATTTATTGAATCTATTACTTTTAATTATGTTTATTATACTAAATGGGATATGAAGTGAAAAAAAGAACAAAACAAAGCGAGGAATATTCACAGGTGTGAATTAATGTCAATATCTTTCCTGTCACTGGGGAGCCAATTACATTGTAATGTTTTGTGTACATCTCCACACATTAATCACATGCCTGAATGCATAGGGAACCTCATCTGCAGTGCCCTGATATTACCTAGGTGGAGCTATCAACAGTTAACCTTAGCTTTTAAATTAAATAAAATGGCTAGCCCCTCATCAAACTATGACTGTGAGCTAAGATATTAAGAATCATGACCATCCAGCCCAGGCAGTCTTCGTCATTTTGTGCATTTCAAATTGCACCCTACTTCCTATATAGGTACTCTAAAAGTAGTGCACAATATAGGGAATACGGTGCCATTTGGGATGCAGACATAGTCTCCCGAGAGGGAGCAGGTCCTATATCACACAATGAAGTGGAAAATTAAGGTCCTGGGGGCACTAAGGTCAACCAGCTGCCCTAGCAGATTTGAGCAAGCTGTGTGACCACACACTCCACCCCACAGTCATCTCTAGCACCAACACACTGGCCAGGGATTTGAATAATGAATGGAGCTAGCCCTCTACAACGCCCCATAGCCACTTACGAACTGCTTAACTCAAAATATATTTTTTTATCAAATCAAATGATATTTGTCACATGCGCCGAATACAACCTTACAGTGAAATGCTTACTTACAAGCCCTTAACCAACAATGCAGTTCTAAGAAAATGCAACAAAACAAAGTAAGAGATGAAATGGGTTTTATCATCCTGTTTTAATGGAGAATTTAGGCCTAGTAATTTGGTTAGTAAGCCCAGTTTTTGCCTACTTCTTGCTACGTCTTGCTCAAAGACAAATTAAACAACTTCTATGCTCACTTTGAGGACAATAAAGTGCCACTGACACGGCCCGCTACCACAGCCTGTGGGCTCTCCTTCTCCGTGTCCAACGTGAGTAAAACATTTAAACGTGTTAACCCTCGCAAGGCTGCCAGCCCAGATGGCATCCCGAGCCGCGTCCTCAGAGCATGCGCAGACCAGCTGGCTGGTGTGTTTACAGACATATTCAATCAATCCCAGTCTGCTGTCCCCACGTGCTTCAAGATGGCCACCATGGTTCCTGTTCCCAAGATAGCAAGGGTAACTGAACTAAATGACTATCGCCCCGTTGCACTCACTGCTGTCATCATAAAGTGCATTGAGACAGTAGTCAAGGATCAAATCACCTCCACCCTACCTGACAACCTAGACCCATTTCAATTTGCTTACCACCCCAATAGGTCCACTGACGATGCAATCGCCATCACACTGCACACTACCCTATTCTATCTGGACAAGAGGAATACCTATGTAAGAATGCTGTTCATTGACTATAGCTCAGCATTCAACACCATAGTACCCTCCAAACACGTCATTAAGGTCGAGACCCTGGGTCTCAACCCCGCCCTGTGCAACTGGGTCCTGGACTTTCTGACGGGCCGCCCCCAGGTGGTGAAGGTAGGAAACAACATTTCCACCCCGCTGATCCTCAACACTGGGACTCCACAAGGGTGCGTTGTCAGCCCTCTCCTGTACTCCCTGTTCACCCATGACTGCGTGACCATGCACGCCTCCAACTCAAACATCAAGTTTGGAGACGACACCAGAGTGGTAGGCTTGATTACCAACTACGACGAGGCAGCCTACAGGGAGGAGGTGAGGGCCCTCTGAGTGTGGTGTCAGGAAAATAACCTCTGTCAACAAAACAAAGGAGATGATCATGAACTTCAGGAAACAGCATAGGGAGTACCCCCCCATACACATCGTCAGGACAGCAGTGGAGAAGGTGGAAAGTTTTACGTTCCTCTGTGTACACATCACGGACAAACTGAAATGGTCCACCCACACAGACAGGGTGGTGAAGAAGGCGCAACAGCGCCTCTTCAACCTCAAGATGCTGCAGAAATGTTGCTTGTCACCTAAAACACTGACAAACTTTTACAGATGCACAATCGAGAGCATCCTGTCGGGCTGTATCACCGCCTGTACGGCAACTGCACCGCCCTCAACCGCAAGGCTCTCCACAGGGTAGTGCGGTCTGCACAACCGGGGGCAAACTACAGGACACCTACAGCACCCGATGTCACAGGAAGGCCAAAAAGATAATCAAGGACAACAACCAGAGCCACTGCCTGTTCACTCCGCTATCATCCAGGAGGCGAGGTCAGTAAAAGGTGCATCAAAGCTGAGACCAAGAGACTGAAAAAATGCTTCTCTGTCAAGGCCATCAGACTGTTAAACAGCCATCACCAGCACAGAGAGGCTGCTGCCAACATACTGACTCAAATCTCTGGCCACTTAAATAAATGGACCTAATAAATGGATCACTAGTCACTTTAAATAACGCCACTTTAATAATGGTTACATATCCTACATTACTCATCTCATAGCTATACACTGTACTCTATACCATCTACTGCATCTCGCATATGCCGCACGGCCATCACTCATCCATATATTTTATATGTACATATTCTTATTCATCCCTTTACATTTGTGTGTATAAGGTAGTTGTTGTGAATCTGTTAAGATTACTTGTTAGATATTACTGCACTGTCGGAACTAGAAGCACAAGCATTTCCCTAAACTCGCATTAACATCTGCTAGCCATGTGGATGTGACCAATACAATTTGATTTGATTTGAGACTTCATATTCACAATGTTGGTCCAATCAACTAAAGTAGTTCCTTCCGACCCAGCTGCTCTGGTGTTTCTTCTCAGTTTGACTGCAGACTGCAGAAATGCTTCGAGCTATTCAGATATTGATCCAAGAGCTTGCCTCTGTCAATCTCCAGCAATTATTACCTGGACTAATGATGACCCTTGCTCTGCTCGGGCGCTACTTGTTAAAAGCCAGGTGCAAGCGGGCGAAATTACCCAGCGAAGTGATTGCCATGGCTACCAATTACATATCGGAAAGGCAGACGGAGGGAGAAATACATTTTCACCAGGCTTCTCTGATGACTTTGTGAACCTTGCAGGCGAAAGGCCTATGTCCTGTATGCGAGAAAAGGCTTCTACTCCAGAAGCCACTTTACAAAGAGGGGAGAATTAAAGTTAACATTCAAGGTTAATCTACCTCTAAGCTCTGAATGAGCAGGCATGGAGACTCCTGTGTGGCTCAGGACAAAAACCCACTTTTAGCGCTCTTTCAGCCGGCCGTTGTGAATGGATTACAGCGCATTCAGCCACATAGCATCTTTCTCTCGTGGTAAACACCCACTCCTGGTTGGGGCTGTGGTTGAGTGGGACCTTTATGGTTTATGGTCTCTACCCCCTGCCTGCCTGCGTGCCCCCAGGGTAGGTCCTGTCATGGTGTATCAATAGAACTATCAATGACAGACCTATTGAGAAACAGGAGCAGGTGTCCTCGCAGGGTCTCCACTACACCACCACAGAAAAGTCATATTCCTCGCCAGTGGCTTTTACTGATCTCGCCATCTGTGAGTCATTTCAATTCCATTTCGGCGTAGAGGAAGCCAGTGCTGTTGTGGTTCCGTGCACCTTGACGCCAAAGGCACAATGACTTAGGGGCTGGGGCTCCACTTTTCCACCAGCTTGTGTTTTGTCCCACTTCCTGGTTCTCATCTGCTCCCCACCCTACTAAGGAGGCTGCCTGATAGACTACAAAGAAAACGTATATATATATATATATATATATATATATATATATATTAATATATATATATATGAATGTGAGATGAAAACTAGTGGGTGTGCTGGCAGAGCTTGGTGTGATTCCCATGCACTAGACTATATTGAGATGGAGAGGCAGGGTGTGTCCCACTTCTCCAGTAGAGCATACAGAATGTGTTTGACACACACACACACACACAGGCACAGCAGACTAGGCAGGAATACAGTCTTAGATCCTAAACCCACATGGTGCTGGGAAGGGTCTCTAAACATGACAAGTGTCAGAGTTGTTCCTTGAGAAACTGCCTTTCCCCTCTGATGGAGTCCCACAGTAACCGACAGCCACTCATTTAAGCAGTCCAGTGTTGGTTGATAGATGGCACAAGATCATCCCAAGCTGTCAGCTTCTTCTGGTGACAAGTGTTTACAACACACACACACACACACACACACAGGGCAGTATATTTTTGAGTGCGTGTGTGCGCGTTCAAGGTGGTGCAATTATGAATGTAACAAAAGCAACAGTGTGTCCCTTTATACACACACATCTGATATACGTTATAACAACAACATATCACATAATTCTACAGATATCCTCGATCCAATGTTTACACAGTGTCAATGAATAGCACATTTCTTATATTTTAGTGCTCATTAGATTTGAGAACTGGTACCTAAAGCCGAGGGACTCACGTTCTCCAACAGAGACCAATTGGGGCTACGACAAGAGATGATTTGCCATAGGTTCAAGACAATGGCTTACCCCGTCCAGCATTGCATGTATCAAAACGTTTCACTTCACTGAAATAAAGGGTTTCAAATATTGTACTTTCATCCTACCGGTTTTGAAAAAAGCATCCGTATCTGAATCATTCGGTCCCTCCTCGGCTGCTTCAGCAGAATTCATGTTTTCTACTAGGGGATTTCAAGAGACAATGTAGCCCGAAATATATCCAGTGATTACTTTAACCAAATCAGTGCAGCGCGGGCTGGCTTCTTCATGTTCTTGAGTTCTTTGTCACAGAGGCGCTCGCGTTTTTCAGTCGTGGGTTTCCGTCCTTGTGCTTGGGCTGTATTTGCGCTCTATTGTTTCACATTCAACCTCCTCCGTTCGCAGCCCCGGCGCCACAAAAGGAACCCAATGCGCGCGTGACAAAATGAAGATACCGTACGATTTCAAATGGGTTGTTCTGCTGGGGGGAAAAGAGCGGATTTACACTAAACGCCCCACGTCTTGAGTATAATATAGCCCAGAGCATCCCAGAAAATTAGCTGTAGCCTATAAAGTCAAGGCATCGGCATATGGTTGCATTACAACGGTTTCTTGGCAGTTCGTTCCAGTGATGTCACGAAAGCTGCATAATGAAATTGGTCTGGCTATGAAAAAAAAGCATCAACATGATTTTACATATATAACCTAAGTCGTTTACAGAAAAAAAGTCATAATAGTACGAAGTCCGTATCTAACCCCCAAATCCCTTGCCTCCTTGTTTCTTGTAAAATCCGCTAATCGCGCAGATAGGAGCTGTATCAGCACAGCCTGGAACAGCGGGATGTATTCCCAACAATAGCTCAGAAGCAGACCCCTCCGCCCCTATACCCTCGCCCCCTAAACACACTCCTTTCCCTTTTCACTAGATTGCTAAAGTGAATAAACTGCTGTGGAGAAAGTTGACAAGCAGCCGCAATATATTACTTATTTTGGGATTAGACACAACCCCTTTATTCAAACCAATAGCCTATGTATTTTCTCCCAACATAGATAGCATTTTTTTTTTTAAACACCCTGCCAAATAGAATGACAAGCCTTTCGCTACACCCGCAAAAGCATCTGCTAAATATGTGTATGTGACCAATACAATTTGATTTGATCATCACAATGCAGATAGGCTACTGCTCTGCAACGTGTGCTTGAAGCCTACACAATTCCATGTTATAACTCAATTTCTATATGTAGGGCGATAAACAACTAATGTTAGTCCATTGGCCTACCAGCTACCTCTCTCACCCCATGATTTGACAAAGCACGTCCCGTCATTCAAAAGGCACTCACTCTCCCGTTGTCCCCGTGATGCCCCCTATCGCAACATCTCATCATAGGCCTAATTAAGAGTCAATTATATATGGACACACTTAGGAACTTTTCCCAAATCTCATTCTATTCTACTGGCCCGTTTCTTGAGAGCAGTTTCGGATCATTTTGAATGAAACATTTGTGTAGCCTTCCCCTAAATATGAAAGATAACGTTCGCTGTTATTTCATTAGGCTTATTAAAATCACAATGACATCGGATTCAATGCGGCACTGTGGTCACGCTGTTGTCTGGCTGGTAGATAGAAAGCTAAATACTCCCCTCTAGTGATAGCCTAGTTTTTCAGTAGACCACCAACAAATGTAAGACAATAGTAGCACAACGCTCCACGTCGCAACGACTTAACGCTATGTTATGTGGCTACCTACCCAGAAGGTATTCATTACCAAAAACGCAGAGGAGTCAAATGTGTTTTCCTTCTTGGGATAGAGCTAAAGGAGAACAATAAATGGATAATTCTTCTTATATTGGAATGCCTGTGCTTGCTGGCAGGGAAAAAAAACGATTGGATGGCCATCACAAGTAGGTCTAAAATAATTAGTTGTGGAGCTTTCTTTTTCCATCAAGGCAGTCTTGAAGAACGAAAGGAGCAACTTCTTTGATTTAAATAAGACTTTATTTACTTGGCACTTCGATAGAGATATTTCAAATAGCGTGACAAATAAACGCCAACGCGTTTCTGCTTAGTAGACCTTTGAGTGGCAAGTTAACCAATCCAAAAATATGTAACATAATAATTCAATTAAATAACAGAATACAGAGATGATATATATAATAATGACAATAATAAGCAGTTAAGAGCCTTGGGCCAGTAACCGAAAGGTCCTCAAGCCCATTAGGTGAAAAAATCTGTTGATGTGCACTTAAACCTAATTGCTTCTGTAAATTGCTCTGAATAAGAGTGTCTGCTAAATGAATAAAATGTTTAAACTGAAAAAGTTATATAGCTAATAGACTATTATTAATAGGAGATTTTTTTAAAACATTGACACAATTATTTTTCTCTCACAGCCATGCAATCTCCATAGACAAACATTGGCAGTAGAATGGCCTTACTGAAGAGCTCAGTGACTTTCAATGTGGTACTGTCATAGGATGCCAACTTTCCAACAAGTCAGTTTGTCAAAATTCTGCCCTATTAGAGCTGCCCTAGTCAACTGTAAGTGCTGTTATGGTGAAGTGGAAACGTCTAGGAGCAACAATGGCTCAGCCGTGAAGTGGTAGGCCACACAAGCTCACAGAACGGGACTGCAGAGTGCTGAAGCGCATTTGTGCGTTAAAATTGTCTGTCCTCAGTTGCAACACTCACTACCGAGTTCCAAACTGCCTCTGGAAGCAACGTCAACACAATAACTGTTCGTAGGAAGCTTAATGAAATGGGTTTCCAGCAGCCACACACAAGCCTAAGAACACCATGCGCAATGCCAATCATCAGCTGGAGTGGTGTAAAGCTCGCCGCCATTGGACTCTGGAGCAGTGGAAACGCATTCTTTGGAGTGATGAATCACGCTTCACCATCTGGCAGTCCCGACAGACACATCTGGGTTTGGCTGATGCCAGGAGAACGCTACCTGCCCCAATGCATAGTGCCAACTGTAAAGTTTGGTGGATGAGGAATAATGGTCTTGGGTTGTTTTTCATGGTTCGGGCTAGGTCCCTTAGTTCCAATGAAGAGAAATCTTAATGCTATAGCATACAAATACATTCTAGACGATTCTGTGCTTCCAACTTTGTGCTTCCAGTTTCAGCATGACAATGCCCCCGTGCACAAAGTGAGGTCCATTCAGAAATGGGTTGTCGAGATCGGGGTGGAGGAAATTGATTGGCCTGCACAGAGCCATGACCTCAAACCCATCAAATACTTTGGAATGAATTGGAACGCTGACTGCGAGTCAGACCTAAATCGCCCAACATCAGTGCCCGACCTCACTAATGCTCTTGTTGCTGAATGGAAGCAAGTTCCCGCAGCAATGTTCCAACATCTAGTGGAAAGCCTTCCCAGAAGAATGGAGGCTGTTGTAGCAGCAAACGGGGGACCAACTCCATATTAATGCCCATGATTTTGTAACGAGCAGGTGTCCACATACTTTTGGTCAGGTAGTGTACCTCCCAGTTATCTGCAAGGGGGAGCATTAGGAAGCTGGAGATTGGGTATGAATGGAAAAGCGTGAATATGCCAGAGTACATCTTGAGCCACATCCTTTCAATAGGAAAGTTTGGTGGATAAATTTAATGGAATAAATTCCTTACTTCATGTTGCAGTTATCTTGGAAAGGTAAATATTAAGGCATTGTAAATGCTCATTTGATGTCATTTCATTGTAGATCATTTCTATACATAGACTATATACGGCCTCTCTCATATGACCAATATAGTATGTGTCCCTTGAGGAAGAGGTCGTCTGACTCCAATGGGACTTCCTGGAATATTTACCCTCTTATTCCATGTCTTGACAGACCCTTAAAGATGTTACACCTGCTACATACTGAACTGCGATCCCAACTGTAAGCCTCCAGATACATGTGTGTCCTTTGAAACCTTCCGTTTCTCTACACCTGCCTGCAGTTGGGAATGGGAACATCTCACAACTGCGGATTGCCTGAGTTCTTGGGTATCAACAACAAAAAAATAAAAGAGAATGCGTGAGTGAAAGACATTTATGACACCTCCATAGATAGGGTTTGAAGATGTATTCAAAGCAGTGGGTCAGTGTCAAGTCACCTCACTGCTCCGAGTTAAATCCTTTTCTTGAATCATTTTGCATTCATTATAAATTAATTATTGTCTCTGTGTCCTGTTTTGTTCCTCACTGGAACAATGGTGGGGTGAAAGTGTCAGACTTCATCAACGATCGCAAATTGCATCTGGATCCCAACGACACGGTTCATCCTTACTAATCAGATCCCATTGTCGTGGAAATAACTGTTATTCTATTTTAGACTCTAGACTAGAAATCCTCTTTTCTGCTTTACGTTGACTGCTAAAGAATGTGATCTTATACATCACAAAGAGCTTTCCAAAGAAGCCTTCAATGTGATGAGATAACAGCAATATTTTCAAATGGTGCAGTTTTGTAGGCCTACAGCCAGTGTGTGTGTGTGTGCGCGTGTGTGTGTGTATGTACGTGTGTGTGTGTGTGTGTGTGTGTGTGTAGGTGTGTAGTTCTCCGCATAAGACCACCCCTAATACTGGGAATGTGTCGTCCCACAGATGGGCCCGCTGGGCCACCAGGTGCCAGGAAGTGACAGCCTTCCTCAACCAACCAGGTCGGGCCCTGCCACCAAAATACACACTTCTCTCTGGCTATTTTAAGCTTGCTCAGTTCTGAATGTGCGTGTGTGCTGTCTAATGCATGCACACTTTGTTTTCACTACATTGTCTTCTTAAGATTATCTGAGTTCAGAAAAATCCTGTCTGATTTGCTTTGATATTGTGTTTGCCCTGTAGCTATATCTCCAACCACAATTAACTTGTAGTAATTGAAACCCTCCTTTGTGCATCTTGTCAGCAACAAAATGCTTTGTGGAGTTCAAAATGGTAATTTCTGAGACAGATTCCTTTGTTGGTTGCGTTCGTGATTGGAATATTCTGTCTACTGAGCCTAGGATACATACAGGTAGATTAGATGATATTGCAAATCATCCTTTGATTACTTGGTTCGATCCAGCTCCTGCCGTTTCCATGGTGACCAGAGCACGGGATGTTCTGCAGTCTAAGTTGATGATCTGTGGGCCAGGCGGCCTGCGGCCATCAGGCTATGGCCTGTTAACAGGCCCTCTGCCAGGATCCTTATGGTTTACCCACAAACACAGACCCGCAGACAGAGACAAATGCACAGCATATGGTTAAAGCATCCGACAGCCAAGACCAGGAGGAAGTCCTAATATGGACAGCGTTAAGCCTAAATCAGGTATAAAGCGGGAAGTAGCCTATGACTTGTCTTGGGAGAATGACCATGATTATGTGGACATTATTACCCTGATGATTTAAATGGTTTGACCAAACGATTTAAGAGAAGAGCAGCTGTACTGCACATCAAAAACATCACAGAGCCATGAAAATCAAGAGACAGTAAAATACCTTAATAAAAACCTTGAGTGCTTAATATGCACTGAGCTTCTTCCTTGCAAGCTCAATACAGTATATTACTGAACCCTGGTTATGTGGCTAAGGCAGGCACTGCATGCACCCTAAAAGTTGTTATCCTTTATAAAAATAGATTTAGCATATCTGTAATACACAGGGAAAGTAATCTGTAGGAAAAATGACTATTTCGAAAAGAGATTGGCAAACTGACCACAGGATATTATGGGAGAGTTGTTGCATGTATTGGGTGGAGAACTATTCATATGAGACAGCTGGGGATAATTCAGTAGTACACTTTCTAACTTTAGCCAGTAGATGGTGCTATGCACCAGAAGGCCTGGGTTATATTGTAAAACTGTATGGGTTAACAATTGTTATGGATTTTGTAACATTTGAAACATCCTCACTGTCCACAAACTTAAACAAATTGGACTTTGGCAATGGCATTAACTTTTTTTTTAAATATCCAAAGACATATAAGTCTCAATAACTTACGCATTTCAGTTTACAAACCAAAAACCTCACCTCAAACGACGGAATGTCTTGCCACATGGCAGTACCACTCTCCAATTGGAAAAGTGCGCTGCCAAAACCAGGCCATAAAACATTCCTAGAAACCACACAGCGGGTTGACTGCTTTAATCAGTGGAGTGGGTTGGCCAATTACAGAGATACAGCCACAAACTGACAGGAAGAAAATAATTACTGCATTAACTACGGGAGATATGCAGATCAGGGGCGCCTCTCCCTCTCATATTGACTTCTCTAAATGTCAAGGTCAACAAGGTTATACAGTAGCTATCTCTGGTCCAGGGTGTTAGCACGGCTGCTAACTCGGAGCCCCTTTTAACGGCGTTAGCAGCCGTACTAACGCCCTGGACCAGAACTATACAGGTGCCTACATGTCATGGTAAAGTCAAGTGCATTCCATAACATTAGCATTTATAGTATTTTATCCTAATTACATTTTCCATCCTTCTATTCCAAATGGTGTAGTCGGTGTTAACAAGCCAGTGGAATACACTCGGAAGTAGGAGAAGTAAGAGAAGTGTGGAGTGTGAAAAACACCAGGACACTCCAATAAAACATACCAATGTTTTTCACTACATGACTTAAGATATACAACTAATGTGTATGGGGGGCTCAGTGTTGAAAACCATTTTAAACGGCCTTCCCTAGAGCAGGGTTTATACCGTGTGTGGAGGGAAGACCGGGGGGGGGGGCTTCCTATACCTCTGTGTTTCAGACAGTCTAGGGCTGTTTTGTCTGGAGTTTCGTTTGAGGCAGCACTCCCAGAGAATGTTTACTTTTACCTTTCCGGTGGGCTAGCTACTCTTGATCTGATTCCCATGATTCCCAAGTAGCCTACTGTAAGACCTGCCTCTTTCTGGAATGGGTAGGGGTGGGTGTCAACATTTTTACATGGAATATGAGATTGCCTAATAGAAGCTGAACACCTTTAATATAACAGCGTATATCATTGTTTTGTGAAGTCTGTTATAGCGGACCTATTCAGACGTTTATCATTTTGTAATGCCTGAGACACAATAAGTACTCAGGAGAACTGCTTAGCCCACCCAGAGAGGTACAAACCCCATTGCTCCTTTGCTTAACCAACACAGTTCATTAAAGGATAGGATAGGACACTGAGTTATAGAGAATACACTGATCTGCTGATGGACTGATAAACTGAAGTGCAGTAGTACGACATAGTACAATATCCACTAGAGAGCAATGATGTAACACTGATGCTGACCTCTCAATGCACAATTGGAAAATGAGTTATGATCTATTCAAAAAGTTAGATGAGGTTTGGTAAGTATGCAGTTTGACTTCCAGCGTGTGTTATTTGATCAAGTTGTTGACAGAATACCACACTAAATATCTCAAGTCTTCCTTTGCATAAACCTAAGAAACAGATCTCATCATTATCCTAATCGAAACACACGTTCCCTTTGACACTTTCTCTCAAGCGCTTGGTAGTTTGTTTCTAACATGTGGACTGTTTTTCCAACATTCAGTCCGCTGTCTTCTTTTTGCTTTCTGTGTTTCCTATATAGCACTGCCATCACTGACAGTTGACAGGTTGTGAAGTCAGCTGCAAGTCAAGAAATGCATTTTTACCGGGGGGACTGTAACAGCCAGGAGACGTGGCAGGTATCCATTCAGCCTCTAACTTCAAACCCATACGGACTAAATTACCATTCCACATGTTACAACTGTCTGCCTCAACTCTTACCACTGCTCAGCTCCTAAAACATTTATTTTTCACAGTAATATTTCATCAGTGGTGTAAAGTACTTAAGTAAAAAGACTTGAAAATACTACTTAAGTAGGTTTTTGGGGTATCTGTACATTACTTTATTATTTATATTTTTGACAACTTTTACTTCACTACATTCCTAAAGAAAATAATGTACTTTTTACTCAATACATTATCCCTGACACCCAAAAGTACTTGTTACACTTTGAATGCTTAGCAGGGCAGGAAAATTCACACACTTATCAAGAGAACATCCCGAGTCAACCCATATTGCCTCTAATCTGGTGGACTCACTAAACACTTTTTTTTATTTTTTATTTAACCTTAATTTAACTAGGTAAGCCAGTTATGAACAAATTCTGGGGGATGGGGGCTGGGATTTTTTTAAATTTTTTTTTAACTTTTAAGACAAAACACACATAATGTCAAGAGAGACAACACAACACTACATAAAGAGAGACCTAAGACATACTTCGTTTGTAATTGATGTCTTGAGTGTTGGAGTGTGCCCCTGGCTATCCGTAAATAAAAATAAAATCCAAAGTATATTTAAAAGAAAATACTTTTAGACTTATACTCAAGTAGTATTTTACTGGGTGACTTTCACTTTTACGTAAATCATTTTCTATTAAGGTATCTTTACTTTTAAGTGTGACAATTGAGTACTTTTCCCCCAATGTATTTCATAGCACAAAAAATACTTGACACTTTTAAATTGGGCGTTCAAAATCGGGAGATACAGCTAATGGCTCTTGGTGATAGTAGTCAACTATGGTGTCACAGTGAGAAATGCAGAGAAACGACATTAGCCGGTCCTTTTTGTTTTGAGTAATCACGAGTAAGCCTGATAAACTGGGCATTCAATGTTATCAATAACTATCTAGAAAGGATTAAAAGATGATTACATTTCAGAATAATAGCTGTCTGATTGCAGGCTATGTGAACTAAGCACTTAAAAGCGTATTTAAGTTATCTATTTGAATTTACCATCTGAAAATATTGTACTAATCCTCAAATACATGTAAGAAGTTGATGGCCATTGGTTCAAAACACCCTTGAGCTGAGAGCAATATACATCATGTAGTTCATACATAATTTACAGTTCACAAATGCTGTGACCCAGACCAGACAGTACATTTTGGGGAGAGATTTGCACATTTCCAGACCTTCCCCTTTCCCATCTCACACGACCAATGAAACGTCTCGCAACGCATGTTAGAACTGACGCCAAAAAGTTTGATACTGGCAAACGAAAACCGCAAGAACTGAATAAAGTAGTCTCGACGGTAAGTCCGACGGGTGAGTGACTTACCTGTCTTTGAAAGCGCGATTCATTTTCTCGCTGAGTTCTTTGAGGAAAAGTTTCTCCCTTCAGAGTGAAACGTTTGAGCAAAGGAGCAGCGCTTCATATTGGGGGGGGCACTACTTTCTAGCACTCTGCAACGTGCTGCTAAGGTAAATCCAACTGAAAAATTGAAAATGTTTGGCAGAGCCTAGGCTACCGGTATTGCATAGGCTTACGTTTATAATAAAGCAACTGACTATGACAACTTTTATTATATCCTACTTAATGTATTTCTTTGGATTTCTCTTATTATTGCATGTGTTTCCAATTTTCAGCGCTTTTTAAAACTTTTTAAAAATTGAAATGTATGAAATTACTATTTACATTATTCTACTGAATGATTAGTAGCCTAATACTTTACCAGAATATTTAAGCACATTTTTTTTAGCCTTTCATTTATTGCCGTTGAGTTCTAAATTGCACATAAGCACTGCAGTAGATAAATAGATAATCATGTAGCGTATTTGAATTCAACGTGGTCGCAGGGCAATTCGTATTGTTATATATATATATATGTGTGAGCTTCATTCAGGATGATATATTACGTTACCTTACATTATGAATGGAATAGCTGTTGTACAATATCATGCAAGTCATAGGATGTATAGTATCATACGTCTTACCCGGTCGTATAATATCATACATGTTTGAAGATTTATTGTAATGACCGCGATAAATGAAAATGTAAATGTTTTTATAATCTATTTCATTTAGCAGATGCTCTTATCCAGAGCGGCTTACAGGCGGAATTAGTGTTGTGTCCTTGAGTAAAGGACTTATCGACAGTCGGTTCGGGGATTCGAACCAGAGACCTTTCGGTTACTGGGCCAAAGCTCTTAACTGCTTTTCTCACACGAATCACACGGCCTGTCCATATGAACCCCTTCTCCTTCTGCGGCAATGGTGGTTTTGGTCAGTTGTTCCCAACCTGGGGTACTAGGACCCATGGGGGTACTTGGCCTATCCACAGTGGGTACTTGAGGAGACTCATGAGACCATAGGACTACTGGTAAAATGCTTATGAAGGGGAACTTCCTGGGGGGTACTCCGGGCAGTCAAAATTCAGTTGGTGGTACAGTAAATGAAATAGGTTAGGAACCACTGATTTTTACCTTGTTAGCTCGGGGATTCGATCTTGCACCCTTTCAGTTACTAGTCCGAAGCTCTAACCACTAGGGTACCTGCCGCCTGTGTTGGTGACTGCAGGCCCTCCCTGGAAGCTCAGTGTGCACCTGTCTAGATCTAGCTTCCTTCCCACACAGGATGATGCACCGTCCTGACCCCTACTGTAATTATCCCCTTCCTTTCCATGGGTGCCAGCTCACCTGTGACTGTGCAGAGCTGCACAGTTGTGGCCTCAAACTGAGCCCAACCTGTTACAATTTCCAGTCTCACCATGGTTACTGTGGATCCAGTGTCCACCAGGGCAGAGCAGAGCACCCCCTCACAGTGACTGGGATGTGACAAAAGTCCCCAACACAGGTCCGGCCCGCCCATCCGCTTACAGTTGTCTGCTTCTGGGGGAAGTGGAGCCTCGCTCCTCCGTCTGTGCTGTTGGGCTCCCCCTGGCGATGGTGGGGGTTGGGAAAGAGAGACAGGGGTCTGCACGGCACCGTCTATGCGGACCCCAAGACGTTTCCCTGGGCTCTGGGGGACATTGGGCAATTCCTGCGCAAATGGCCTGGCTGGCCACTCCCCCAGTAGACCATGGGGCCAGGGCGTGTGTTGTGTGCTGTCTGGAGCGATACAGCACAAATGAGTTCAGTCATTTCAGTCACTCATGCAGGCTTTTCCAGCTCTGGGCTACTCTGCACCACAGCCCGCAAAGTGGGTGTATCTCCAAATGCCCCCACTGAAGACCCAGCCCACACAATCTCCCTCTCCAAAGCCAACTCCAAGGCTTTCTGTAATGACTCTGGATGAGCCAGCTGGGTCTGTGTGTGCAGCTCCGTAGCAGAGAGCGCCTGTATGAACTGGTCGTGTGCCAGCTTGCTCTGCACGGAGGGAGGGGGGGCGGGCGGGCATGTGAGCGTATGTCCGCAAGTGAGGCTCTCATAGTCCTTAGCTACCACCCGTAGAGGCTCCCCTGTCTGCTTGCATCTATTACTCCGTTTGGAGCGCAGTAGCCCTGTGTTCTAACTAAAGCCCTATAATCACGTCTCTCCTCTGGGACAAGCAACAACGAACAGGACAGAGCATGGTTTGTGCAAGCAGGCTTTGTGCCCTGATGCCCTCACGACCACCTCAGCCAGGTCCTTCGATGTCTATGTGGGTTCGTAGTGTCAACTCTGCAGCGCACACACACTTACATACACCAACTGGTTGATGGACTGCTGAATGTTTTTTTTCTTCTCTTGCTTTTTTGTTCTTTTCCATATTATATCTATCTCTGATAAGCTACCCAGAAAAGGGTTAAAATAGCCCATATTCATATTTGTAGCCTTAGAAATAAGGTTAATGAAATCATTAACTTATGACTATCAGATAACATTTAATATATTAGCCATTTTTGAGCTTCACTTAGATAATTCCTTTGATGTTACAGCAGTAGCAATACAAGGATATAACATCTACAGAAGAGACAGGAATGCCTATGGGGCAGGTGTTGCTGTATATATTCAGTGCCATATCCCTGTAATGTTAAGTGATCTCATGGCAAGTGCTATTAAGGTGTTGTGCTTACAGGTTCACCTGGCTCATCTAAAGCCTATTATTTTAGGTTGTTGCTGTAGGCCACCAAATGCTAACAGTCAGTATCTAAACTGAACAAAAATATAAACGCAACATGCAACAATCAGTCAATTGAAATAAATACATTAGGCCATAATCTATGGATTTCACATGACTAGGCAGGGGCCCAGCCAATCAGAATGAGTTTTACCCCACAAAAGGGCTTCATTACAGACAGAAATACTCCTCAGCACTCCCCCGCCATCTCCTTAGACAATCCCGCAGGTGAAGAAGCCGGATGTGGAGGTCCTAGATTGGCGTGGTTACATGTGGCTTGCAGTTGTCAGGCCGGTTGGATGAACTGCCAAATTCTCTAAAACAACGTTTGAGGCTGCTTACGGTAGAGAAATTAACACTCAATTATGTGGCAACAATTCTGTTGGACATTCCTGCAGTCAGCATACCAATTGCACACTGCCTCAGAACTTGAGACATCTGTGGCATTGTGTTGTGTGACAAAGCTGTACATTTTAGAGTGGCCTTTTACTGTCCCCAGCACAAGGTGCACCGGTGTAATGATCATGCCTTTTAATCAGTTTCTTGATATTTTATGCCTGTCAGGTGGATGGAGTTTTTTGACGAAGGAGAAATGCTCACTAACAGGGTTGTAAACAAATTTGTACACAACATTTGAGAGAAATAAGTTGTGTGTGTGTGTGTGTGTGTATAGAGCATTTCTGGGATATTTTTATTTCAGCTCATGAAACATGGGACTAACAATTTATGTGGTGTTTATTTTTGTTCAGTATAAATAATGTTTGTGAAACGCTTGATAGTGTGTGATGAACGCAGAGAGGTCTATTCTCTGGGTGACCTGAACATTGACTGATTAGCAACTAGCTGTCCTCTCAAGAGGAAGCTTCTGTGACTAATGCCTGTGATATGACCCAGTTTATCGCTCAGTCAACTGCAGTGTATACCAATAGTGTTGGATCTGTGACAACTACTTGTATTGATCATATCTTCACTAATGCTCCAAAGCAATATCAGTTCCCATTGGCTGTAGAGACCATAACATTATCCAGATGCAGCTCTGGAAGTACTTGTAAAATGATTCATGCCATTTTTGACAAGCATGTTAAGAAATTAGTGGCGAGAACTGTTAGAGCCCTCTGAATTGAAGAATCGTATGACTCAAAGTAGAGGTCGGCCGATTTCAAGTTTTCATTACATTTTTGGATGCCAATTATGACGAGGAAATTCCACGAGGGAGGAAACTGCGTAGTAGGCTTGACCACCTGTTACGCGTGTCCCGCAAGGAGTCAAGGTAAGTTGCTAGCTAGCATTAAACTTATCTTATAAAAAACAATCTTAACATAATCACTAGTTAACTACACATGGTTGATGATATTACTAGGTTAACTAGCTTGTCTTGCTTTGCATATAATTCATGCTGTGCCTCTTAATTTATCATCGAATCACAGCCTACTAAGCAAAAAGGGGTGATGTTTTAACAAATCCCATTTGTGAAAAAAGCTCAATCGTTCCACGAATGTATCTAACCATAAACATCACAACCTTTCTTAAAATCAATACACAAAGTATATATTTTTAAACCTGCATATTTACACTGCTCAAAAAAATAAAGGGAACACGTAAACGACACAATGTAACTCCAAGTCAATCACACTTCTGTGAAATCAAACTGTCCACTTAGGAAGCAACACTGATTGACAATAAATTTCACATGCTGTTGTGCAAATGGAATAGACAACAGTTGGAAATTATAGGCAATTATCAAGACACCCCCAATAAAGGAGTGGTTCTGCAGGTGGTAACCACAGACCACTTCTCAGTTCCTATGCTTCCTGGCTGATGTTTTGGTCACTTTTCAATGCTGGCGGTGTTTTCACTCTAGTGGTAGCATGAGACTGAGTCTACAACCCACACAAGTGGCTCAGGTAGTGCAGCTCATCCAGGATGGCACATCAATGCGAGTTGTGGCAAGAAGGTTTGCTGTGTCTGTCAGCGTAGTGTCCAGAGCATGGAGGTGCTACCAGGAGACAGGCCAGTACATCAGGAGACGTGGAGGAGGCCGTAGGAGGGCAACAACCCAGCAGCAGGACCGCTACCTCTGCCTTTGTGAAAGGAGGAGCACTGCCAGAGCCCTGCAAAATGACCTCCAGCAGGCCACAAATGTGCATGTCTGCTCAAATGGTCAGAAACAGACTCCATGAGGGTGGTATGAGGGCCCGACGTCCACAGGTGGGGGTTGTGCTTACAGCCCGACACAGTGCAGGACGTTTGGCATTTGCCAGAGAACACCAAGATTGGCAAATTCGCCACTGGCGCCCTGTGCTCTTCACAGATGAAAGCAGGTTCACACTGAGCACGTGACATACGTGAGAGTCTGGAGACGCCGTGGAGAATGTTCTGCTGCCTGCAACATCCTCCAGCATGACCGGTTTGGCGGTGGGTCAGTCATGGTGTGGGGTGGCATTTCTTTGGGGGGGCCGCACAGCCCACCATGTGCTCGCCAGAGGTAGCCTGACTGCCATTCGGTACCGAGATGAGCTCCTCAGACCCCTTCTCAGACCATATGCTGGTGCGGTTGGCCCTGGGTTCCTCCTAATGCAAGACAATGCTAGACCTCATGTGGCTGGAGTGTCAGCAGTTCCTGCAAGAGGAAGGCATTGATGCTATGGACTGGCCCGCCCGTTCCCCAGACCTGAATCCAATTGAGCACATCTGGGACATCATGTCTCGCTCCATCCACCAACGCCACGTTGCACCACAGACTGTCCAGGAGTTGGCGGATGCTTTAGTCCAGGTCTGGGAGGAGATCCCTCAGGAGACCATCCGCCACCTCATCAGGAGCATGCCCAGGCGTTGTATGGAGGTCATACAGGCACGGTGATGCCACACACACTACTGAGCCTCATTTTGACTTGTTTTAAGGACATTATATCAAAGTTTGATCAGCCTGTAGTGTGGTTTTCCACTTTAATTTCGAGTGTCACTCCAAATCCAGACCTCCATGGGTTGATAAATTTGATTTCCATTGATATTTTTTGTGTGATTTTTGTCAGCACATTCAACTATGTAAAGAAAAACATTATTTAAGAATATTTCAGTCATTCAGATCTAGGATGTGTTATTTTAGTGTTCCCTTTATTTTTTTGAGCAGTGTAGTTAAAGGAAATCCAGGTTAGCAGGCAATATTAACTAGGGAAATTGTGTCACTTCTCTTGCATTCATTGCACGCAGAGTCAGGGTATATGCAACAGTTTGGGCCGCCTGGCTCGTTGCAAACTAATTTGCCAGAATTTTACATAATTATGACTTAACATTGATGCTTGTGCAATGTAACAGCAATATTTAAGACTTAGGGTTGCCACCCATTGGATAAAATTATAGTTTCCGGATTTGACCATATTAATGACCTAAGGCTCTTATTTCTGTGTTATATTATAATTAAGTCTATGATTTGATAGAGCAGTCTGACTGAGCGGTGATAGGCAGCAGCAGGCTCGTAAGCATTATTTCAAACTTTACTGCGTTTGCCAGCAGCTCTAAGCAATGCATGAATCACAGCGCTGTTTGACTTCAAGCCTATCATCTCCTGAGATTAGGCTGGCAATACTATAGTGCCTATTAGAATATCCAATAGTCAAAGGTATATGAAATACAAATGGGATAGAGAGAAATAGTTGATGTGTCAACTACAACCTAAAACTTCTTAATTGGGAATATTGAACCACCAGTTTTCATATGTTCTGAGCGAGGAACTTAAACGTTAGCTTTTTTTACATGGCACATATTGCACTTTCTTCTCCAACACTGTTTTTGCATTATTTAAACCAAATTGAACATGTTTCATTATTTGTTTGAGACTGTATAGATTTTATTTGTATTATATTAAGTTAAAATAAGTGTTCATTGTTCATTCAGTATTGTTTTAATTGTCATTATTACATACAGTTGAAGTCGGAAGTTTACATACACCTTAGCCAAATACATTTAAACTCAGTAAAAATTCCCTGTCTTAAGTCAGTAAGGAACACCACTTTATTTTAAGAATGTGCAATGTCAGAATAATAGTAGAGTGATTTTATTTCAGCTCTTATTTCTTTCATCACATTCCCAGTGGGTCAGAAGTTTACCTACACTCAATTAGTATTTGGTAGCATTGCCTTTAAACAGTTTAACTTGGTTGAAACGTTTCGGGTAGCCTTCCACAAGCTTCCCACAATAAGTTGGGGTGAATTTTGGCCCATTCCTCCTGTCAGAGCCTGTGTAACTGAGTCTGGTTTGTAGGCCTCCTTGCTCGCACACGCTTTTTCAGTTCTGCCCACACATTTTCTATAGGATTGAGGTCAGGGCTTTGTGATGGCCACTCCAATACCTTGACTTTGTTGTCCTTAAGCCATTTTGCCACAATTTTGAATGTATGCTTGGGGTCATTGTCCATTTCAAAGATGCATTTGTGACCAAGCTTTAGCTTCCTGACTGATGTCTTGAGATGTTGCTTCAATATATCCACATAATTGTCCTCCCTCATGATGCCATCTATTTTGTGAAGTACACCAGTCCCTCCTGCAGCAAAGCACCCACACCGCATGATGCTGCCACCCCTGTACTTCACTGTTGGGATGGTGTTCTTTGGGTTGCAAGCCCCCCCTTTATCCTTTTGGGTTAGGTGAATGTTCCCGCAAAACTGCTTACTTCCTCCAGGACTGCCTCGTAGAAGGAATGACATGCGGCGCATAGACGCAAGATATTGAACTTAACTGTGTTCTATATAAGTTAGTGCCAACTAATGAAGCGATCAACGTTTTTTTTCTGTGATGGAATGAACATGATCTCAACCCCTTTTTCAATTGAACAAACCAAAATAAATATAACTTTGCAAGACCGAGTCCGTGACTTTGTTGTATGCAGAGCCAGAGCGCAACGGAGTAGAATTATATTATCAGGGTAACGTTAGCCCATGAGCAGTCTTTCAATCACCCGCAAGTGAATGAGTTTTTCAGATCTGTTCAGAATGGAGCGCAGAGCCGCACATGACCGCATGTGTTGATGTTCTTTGCTATTTGGCGAGTTATTAGCCCAGTTATAGATAAGTATAGGTAGACATTGGGGGAGTTACTGCTTCCTACAAAAGCACAAAACGTGTAGGCTACATTTCAAGGTGTATACATACATTGTACATACATAATACATTGTATTTTGTAAAGTGGTTTCTTGCCTCATACAATCAAATTTACAGTCAACTATGGTGTTGAAGACCAAGTAAAAAAATATAAATTTGTCAAGCCCTTCATAATGTAAAAACATTTTCAAAAGTTTCATGCAATGTAGGCCTGTATTGAACTACATACATGCATACAAACATACATACAGTGGGGCAAAAAAGTATTTAGTCAGCCACCAATTGTGCAAGTTCCCCCACTTAAAAAGATGAGAGGCCTGTAATTTTAATCATAGGTACACTTCAACTATGACAGACAAAATGAGGGAAAAAAATCCAGAAAATCACATTGTAGGATTTTTAAAATGAATTTATTTGCAAATTATGGTGGAAAATAAGTATTTGGTCAATAACAAAAGTTTATCTCAATACTTTGTCATTGCCAACAACTGGTATATAACAGAGGTCAAATGTTTTATGTAAGTCTTCAAGGTTTTCACACTGCTGGTATTTTGGCCCATTCCTCCATGCAGATCTCCTCTAGAGCAGTGATGTTTTGGGGCTGTTGCTGGGCAACACGGACTTTCAACTCCCTCCAAATATTTTCTATGGGGTTGAGATCTGGAGACTGGCTAGGCCGCTCCAGGACCTTGAAATGCTTTTTACGAAGCCACTCCTTCGTTTACCTGGGCGGTGTGTTTGGGATCATTGTCATGCTGAAAGACCCAGCCACGTTTCATCTTCAATGCCCTTGCTGATGGAAGGAGGTTTTCACTCAAAATCTCACGATACATGGCCCCATTCATTCTTTCCTTTACACGGATCAGTCGTCCTGGTCCCTTTTCAGAAAAACAGCCCCAAAGCATGATGTTTCCACCCCCATGCTTCACAGTAGGTATGGTGTTCTTTGGATGCAACCCAGCATTCTTTGTCCTCCAAACATGACGAGTTGAGTTTTTACCAAAAAGTTATATTTTGGTTTCATCTGACCATATGACATTCTCCCAATCTTCTTCTGGATCATCCAAATGCTCTCTAGCAAACTTCAGACGGGCCTGGACATGTACTGGCTTAAGCAGGGGGACACGTCTGGCACTGCAGGATTTGAGTCCCTGGCGGCGTAGTGTGTTACTGATGGTAGGCTTTGTTACTTTGGTCCCAGCTCTCTGCAGGTCATTCACTAGGTCCCCCCCGTGTGGTTCTGGGATTTTTGCTCACCGTTCTTGTGATAATTCTGACCCCACGGGGTGAGATATTGCGTGGAGCCCCAGATCGAGGGAGATTATCAGTGGTCTTGTATGTCTTCCATTTCCTAATAATTGCTCCCACAGTTGATTTCTTCAAACCAAGCTGCTTACCTATTGCAGATTCAGTCTTCCCAGCCTGGTGCAGGTCTACAATTTTGTTTCTGGTGTCCTTTGACAGCTCTTTGGTCTTGGCCATAGTGGAGTTTGGAGTGTGACTGTTTGAGGTTGTGGACAGGTGTCTTTTATAATGATAAGAGGTGCCATTATTACAGGTAACGAGTGGAGGACAGAGGAGCCTCTTAAAGAAGTTGTTACAGGTCTGTGCGAGACAAATCTTGCTTGTTTGTAGGTGACCAAATACTTATTTTCCACCATAATTTGCAAATAAATTCATAAAAAATCCTACAATGTGATTTTCTGGATTTTTCTTATTATTATTTTTCTGTCATAGTTGAAGTGTACCTATGATGAAAATTACAGGCCTCATCTTTTTAAGTGGGATAACTTGCACAATTGGTGGCTGACTAAATACTTTTTTGTGTGTGTGTACACACACACACACAGTGGCTACTGTAGGCTATATCATAGAAATCAAAAGCTATTTCCATGTGAAAATCTTATGAGATTTAACCCACTGGTTGTGTTGGTAGGCCTACATTATGATCAAATAGCCTATTGGCTACTGTCTAAAACTGTAAGGGTACAGCCTCCGTGTTCACTGTAAACACTTGCCGAAGGTTGCACAGAATTCTCACAATGTTGAAGTTTCTGCTCACAACACCTAAAGACGTGTTCATGTGCTTGATCCACAATCAGTTGGACATGAGCAGTGCCGTAAATAATGAAATGCAGGTGGTTGAACGGTCAATCCAGTTAATAACACTGCAATAGTAATCCTCTCTCACTAGCTGTGCTCTGGCAGTTGGCTACTTTGGCACCCAGAATCTAAAGACGGCCTTGAATAGGAGCAGAAGTCTAAAGTCAGCCCTTTCCCGTGTCCAGATACTGACTACAAGGGGACAATGGAGCTGGCTAGTGTTGCAGCAGCAGCTCATGTAATGTAGCTAGAGAAGGACGCTCTTGACCTGTTCGTCTGATGTTCTGTGGTGGAATATGTCACAACTAGGGTTGCAAACCTCCGGTACGTTCACAGATTTTCCAGAAATCCCAGTTGGAAGATTCCGGATATCAGGAGGGAGTAAGCAAGAAATCCGCTATCGTCCAATTTTGGAAAGTTACTGGAATTTTGCAAACCTAGTAGTAACTTAATTATTATAGTTTGATAGGACAAATGTCTCGACCTACAGTCACATTTGACAAATGGAACTGTTATGGGGCATTGGTTAGGCCTATGGCTATACAAAACTGACAACAGCACCCCAGCATCGTTGTGTGGTTAAGCGATTTAGATTTAAGTCATTTCGCAGACGCTCTTATCTAGAATCGAACCCACAACCCTGGTGTTACAAGCGCCATGCTCTATCAACTGATCCCCGCAATTATGTAACAACTGAGCTAAAAATCTATGTCCCCTTCAAATGGCATGTTATTCCCTATATAGTGCCCTTCTTTTGATAGGGCCCTGGTCAAAGGTAGTGCACTACATAGGGAATAGGGTGCCATTTGGGACTTACAGTGTGTTGAGGGTTACAGGGTTGTTACTAGCCTTGTCACAGTCCTGTCAGTGACTCAGAGCTTCCTGCTGCTATTGCCAAACAGTAGCATTGTCTCTGTATACCACAGACCATTTATCTATCACTTGTCTTCCCAGCTGTCACGTTTACCAAAAGCCCCAACCAGTGGGATTTCTACTGTTGATAAGATTAGACGGTGTGTACACACATCATCCAGTTTCACCCAATCCTTCTCCTTTCCTTGTGGCCTTTTGTACACTTAACAAAAAATATAAAAGCAACATGTAAAGTGTTGATTCTATGTTTCATGACCTGAAATAAGTTTCCAGAAATGTTCCATATGCACAAAAAGCTTATTTCTCTCATGTTGTTTGTCCATGTTACTGAGCATTTCTCCTTTGCCTTGATAATCCATCCACCTGACAGGTGTGGCATATCAAGAAGCTGATTAAACAGCATGATCATTACACAAGTGTACCTTGTGCTGGTGTCAAAAGGCCACTCAATGTGCAGTTTTGTCACACAACACAATACCACAGATGTCAAGTTTTGAGGGAGTGTGCAATTGGCATGCTGACTGAAGGAATGTCCACCAGAGCTGTTGCCAGGGAATTTAATGTTAATATCTCTACCATTAGCTGCCTCCAATGTCGTTTTAGGGAATTTGGCAGTAAGTCCACCCGGTCTCATAACCGCAGAGCAAATGTATGGCATCGTGTGGGCGAGCGGTTTGCTGGGGCAAGTGGTGGTCACACCAGATACTGACAGGTTTTCTGATCCACGCCCCTTTTTTAAGGTGTCTGTGACCAACCGATGCATATCTGTATTCCCAGTCATGTGAAATCCATAGATCAGGGCTTAATGAATGTATTTCAATTGACTGATTTCCTTATAGACACTAACTCAGTAAAATCTCTTAAAATGTTGCATTTATATATTTGTTTCAGTATATTTGACTGCAGGCCCCTGTTCATATCATCCTGGTGAGTCATGGGCTGTGTCAATTGTCCACTTATGGTAGTTGCTGAGTACAGTGTATATTTCTAGCAGAAATGTCTCATTCCCGACACACACTTACGTGTTGCTTCTGATATTGTTACATTTCCTCTATGGGTCTGACCTTGAGTTCCGCCATGTTCTGTTGCGCAGTTGAATGTTCAATATGATAAGCACTTTGCCGTGTGGGCTGACATTAAACACTGTGCAACACATAAAGTGATCCCCAGCCGATCTTGCCTAATTTAAAATAATATCTCGAACTGCTATTTGGTTTCATTCACAGGTCCCAAAACATTTGATTTACTGGTTATTTGACTGAGGTACAGTAACGTTTAGATGGCTATTTGTTGATAGTGGCCAAAACAGTAACTTTTTAACTGTGGGATTCCAGGTGTTTTATCAGTCCACAGTTGTGTCTGAAACGGCACCCTCCTATTTCCTTAGAAACGGAGTGTACAAAACATTAGGAACACCTGCTCTTTCCATGACGTAGACTGACCAGGTGAAAGCTATGATTCCTTATTGATGTCACTTGTTAAATCCACTTCAATCAGTGTAGATGGAGGGGAGGAGACGGGTTAAATAAGGATTTTTAATCCTTGAAACCATTGAGACATGGATTGTGTATGTGTGCCTTTCAGAGGATGTATAGGCAAGACAAAATATTGAAGAACCTTTTGAACAGGGTATGGTGGTAGGTGCCAGGCGCACCGGTTTGTGTCAATAAGTGCTTTTTGAGATTGGTTCGGTTTCGTTTAGATTATTGAAAAATAATCACGGTTTTCGGTTTCAATATTTTTTAACATGAATTCTGTAACGACACAGAATAAAACAATTCATAAATGTACTATGATGGTACTGACTCTCCATTACTGCTTATCACTTAATAACCATTTATTTACATCACTTTACTTGAATAAAATATTTCAGTTGTTGTGCATATTCCATTTGTTTTATAGGGTGACTTTTGTTATTTCATTTCTTTAGAAAAATACTTCATTATTTTGTTTCTCATCTCTATAGAGCTGCTGCCTATGCTGCCTGACAAAATCACTATTTCGGTAGTTCTTGAAAGTAAAAAAGGCATCACTTAGGTCATGTATTTTCAGGTAGAGATACCTCATGAAGGTACTGCTCTCCATCCCTCTTGATCGCGCATCTTCTGTCTCGCCGTGTCTGCCCCCACACAGACCGGACAAGTAGGCGTGCAATGGATTATGGTCATTGTAGTTAATTATCATGTTTTCTGCGCTAAACTATTAGGATATTGGCTTGTTGGAAACTACAAATCCCTTACTATATCGCACAGTTCGGGCTTGATCTTATTTATCTCTAGGGAAACAGTGTATTCAACTCACAGAAGAAGAAAAAATGCACAAAATTAAATTCAAATAACTGAACCGATGTCGATATATTAGTTGTTTTTAAAAACCGAAAAATAACCCACATTTCAGTTAATCATTGAGCACTACACCCTAATGGCCTTCGGCGAAGGTGAATGACCCCATGGCCATGTAAACGTCTGAGGTGTTTGCTTATTGCTAACACCGGTGCAAAAGAGAGCCCCAAACCCAAACGGAGAAGGAGTGCATCTCTCCCAGCCAGGTGTTCCAGATATGCATCTCAGTGACTTAACCCTTCGATGTTAGGATCATTGCTATTGGGGTACTGTGGATAGAACCAATATTCCTGTGAGTTAGCACTACAGCAGCGGCACCTTTTTTGTGGTGTTTCTTCTGTCGGCTATCGCAAGTATTTTTCATTTGCCTTGCTAAACTATATATTCCATGTTTTATTGGTATTGATATTGGCTTCGAAAGGGTACGAACCTTAACATCGACCATGTCGAATGTGAGTTATGATTCATGTTTGTTTCAGGGCCATGCAAAACATGATTGGTCAAACAGACTGTGAAGCTCTGAATATACACTCTGCAATGTGTCAACTGATAAAGCACCAACATCCCTATCTTGTTGTTCTAAGAAGGGATTAGTGAAACACAGGCCTGGCTGTGACTTTGCTGATAGTAACCCATTGTTGTTTTTTAATATTTGGGAAAGCAACATGGCATCCTGGTAAGGGATTACAGTGTATGTCCCAAATGCGCCCATAGTCCATATATATAGTGCACTACTTTTGACCAGAGCCAATAGGGTACTGGTCAAAAGCAGTGCACTATGTAGGGTGCCATTTGGGATGTAGACAGAATAATAATGCATTAGTTACACACTTGGCACACACTGGTTGAATCAACGTTGTTTCCATGTCATTTCAATGATATTACGTTGAACCAACATGGAATCGACATTGAATTGTCTGTGCCCAACCTTTTTGTCAAAATGTGTGTGCATGGAATATTTTGATGGTTTATACAGCAAATGGACGCTTTCACGCTTGTGGTTATTATAGGCCTTGCACATCCTGTCTAATTTAAGTGTTTTCTCAGACAGAGATCATTTTATGTTAACGCCGTGGATGCTGGGAAGTCGACACATGCAACACCACTGTTTACATTTTGAAGTCCTCACCAAGCACATATTTAGATTCCACCTGAGGTTGTGTTCTCCAATTTTGTCCACATCAGTTTTTCCTCATTTTCCTTTTGATTTGGAGCTGAACAGAAGCACCATGTGTTCCCTGATAGACTTGTTTTAATATGATGTTGTGTTAGTTGAACAAAGACAGGCTATAAAGTAACATCGTATGGACCCTAAAGAACCCCAATGGACATCGGCCTTCTTTTGGCTTCATTGTTTTTAAATTCAATCAATCAATAAACTAATCAACCAATCAGTCTCTTAGTCCATGTAAAGATGTGCGGCTCTGTTCGTCCTAACAGCTCTACTTTACCTTAATGTGTTCCTACCTAATACACTCATTTTCTCCATGCTGAAAAAAAAAAAGGAGTTGGGACGCACACAAACCCAGCCCCGGGACAGCCAACTAGCAAGCATCAGGCTTCCTGAACACTAAACAGAAGCAGGCCTTGATCCACCACTGCCCCTCCGACTGCGAAGCCAGCCCACCACGAGAATACACAGTGAGTCGGCGGCTTCTCTCTGATTGTTTCCCTTCTCTCTTTCTGTTGCGCAAGCTTTCTTAATTGTTTGAATGTTTTATTAACTGTTTTATAGTGTTGACATGAAAGTGAGAATGCAACACGGCGTATGGTGACGTCACCACGATGTCGGCTAACGTGCAGGGCAAATATCATGCAGTATCGTCGTATGGGTCACTGCTGGGCAAAGATTCTATTTGAATTCTTACGTTGCCGACATGGTACCGCAACACGATCTGATCAACTGTGAGACTTGAATTACTTCCAGATACAGGTGAATAGGCTAGAATGCATTAGTCAATGTTGCCGGTAGACTGCATTCACTTTGGGGCCCGCCATGCTTCTTTTTGTTAGTCACATTACATATCAGTTGTGCTCTGAGCTCAAGTTAAATCCTTCATCTTCGTCCTTAATGGGTGTGAGGCTTTTGTTTCGGGGCAGAGCATGTCAATCTCATAGCCGACCCGTTCTGAATGTGTCCTACTATTACTGGTCTCTGTGAGGTAATAACCCAATGGCTCCCTATTGTCTACAGTGCACTATTTTTGACCAGGGCCCCAACCAAAATCACACTGCAGAGCCCCTCAGTGACCCTGAACTGACACCTGTCTCACAACACCCCGAAAGAGCAAGAGGGCTTGACGACACGCCACATCAATTAAGCAGCTGTTTTGACATTATTAATCCCATGTGATGTTGGGTGGCATTGTGTAGAGGTGGGGATATGAATTGTATTAAAATAAAGGCTAAACTCAAATGTGTTGTTTCTGACACTTTACAGCCACTGCTGTTAAAACCGCAGGAGATTTTTTTTTTTCTCTCTCTCCATTTTCACAAAGGAACATTTAGTCATGAATTCTCAAATCCTTTCGCTTTTTCTACCCTTTGCTCCTCTCGCGTTCGTTCTCAAGGGGCTCCAGCTGCGGCTCCGGCTGCAGCGTCATATGGCTTGCAGTCTGCAAGTCTGAGGGCCCTGTGTTTATACCAGAATCAGACATCAAACCTCTCAAAACAGCCATAATTAAATCACTTCTACTTGTCCCTCCTTGGTGGTCCCAAGTCCTCTATTGAGAGAGTGCTGATTATAACACATCCCACAGACGGGATACACGATGACCAATGGCATATTTCCGACTGACCGTATGTTTGTATGTACAGTATGTGGGTGTTATGCTTATTTAGTTATTCTAATGTATTAGATTAGATGAGATTCACAGGGATGAGTGTTGGCCACCTAGAGCGAGAGAGCGCACGTACTGCGATCCAGTGAACTTTGAGTAGTCAAATATTGTGGTTGTCGACGACAGGGAGCATTTTTTTTTTGTTACTTATTTTGCTTTGTCGCTTGTTTGACTGTTGATTTTATGGTGGAGGCTGAAAAGGTGTCTGAGAATACCGCTTCTGTGAACGCCTCAAGTCTGTGCTGCGAAATGAACATGGGAGGTATTTTCCCCCAAAACGTCAGGAAAGGGAAGTTGCAGTTATTTTCTAATATTTCCTTAACTACTTCCACAGCTAAGTTACGCCTTGCCAAAGCTAAGCGAGGGCGTCTAAGAATAACAAGCTCAAAACTGCTAAAGTAATGACTGTGAATCAATGGATGACCCTTTTTTTTTTGTGTATCTATCGTTATTAGGGTTGATACGGATTTGGCAAGAAACTAGATGGTTGATGGTATATAGAGACAGGAATCACTTCAAATAGAATTAGTATGTGAATTCCAACAGCCTGTAGCTGTGCCCCAAATGGGACATTATTCCCTATACAGTATTCTATGGGCCCTGGTCCACTGCACTACATAGGGAATAGGGTGCCATTTGGGATGCATCCTATAAAAATGAAGTGCATTATCAAAACAATTGACAAAAAGTCATTATATCCTGTACAGAAATATGGGGGATGTGCAGCTTGTGACAACGCGGATCTCCAAGACCAGCCTGACACAAGGCCGAGGTTCCCCAAGTCAGGATCCTCCAGCCTTCACTCTCCCACCCCGCAATGCCCGGGTCAGTCTGGGAGGGACAGCACGGCTGGATGGGAAGGTATGGATCTCTCTCCACTTCCCCCTCTCAAAATCCCCTTCTATCCTCCTGACGTTGTACTGGTTATATCTGTTTCTTTTCAACCCGCCCCAGCATGTGTGAGTTCTGCATGTTGCATCATTTTCATTGTGTTAGGAGTGGAGAGGTGCTGAAGCGGACTTGTTGCTCTTGGGTCAAGGCCTGATGTTGAGCCCCACCTCCTGTTAGCAGACAGAGGCTGTGCCAAGACTCCTTACTGTGCTGTTCACTGAGCACTCCTTGAGCATCACCTGGGTTTAGGGGTTGATTTGGGATTGGGCATCAGTCTCCGGTTATCAGCTGACTCAATGTGGCCATGGAAGAGCAAGCAGGCTTTGTACAAAAAAAATGCTTTTCCCAACATGTAACTGAGGTTGACAGACGGTACTGTCAGGTCATTACATTTACATTATATTTTAGTCTTTTAGACACTCTTGATTTATCCCAATGGTCCTTTTTGGAGAAGACCTGCTTGAATTTCCCATCTGATTCTAGCATGGTTCATTGTTCATTGTTATCCTATCAAAGGAAGAAATCTCTGCCCCTAAGTGTTTTAAAGTTTCCAAACCGATAAGTCGTAGGCTATACTTTTAAACAGGCACTTCAAAAAATTGGGTGGACGGTTCCGTAGGTAGATTAAAGGTCTATCATGGGTGAAATGCTAGTCAAGAAAGAGAAATATAACATATGTCATTCAGCAGGCCCAAAGTTTCTTAGTTGTGAGTGCCTACACCCCACCTCCTGTTGTCTGCTAACAGGAGGTGGGGCTCAACATCAGGCCTTGACCCAAGTGGGTTAACTGCCTGTTCAGGGGCAGAACAACAGATTTGTACCTTGTCAGCGCAGTGGTTTGAACTTGCAACCTTCCGGTTACTAGTCCAACGCTCTAACCACTAGGCTACCCTGCCGCCCCATGGTTGGCCCCAGTGAGAATCGAACCCATACTCTACCTGCTGAGGCACACAGGACCACGCAATGCATTTATGAAGAATACTTTATTAATTTCATGCCTATACCTGCAGAGTGTGGGTTTGTTGTCTATGTATTTCTTATCCCCAAACATGCATGATTTACACCATCCACTGCACATCGCACTCAAGCTACACCAACTCTCCAGTGGCCTTGCTTCATGTTTGGACACCTGCTCTTCAGATGCCCCAGTCTCAGTTCTTGTAATGTCTCACCACTGCTTTCCATGTTAAAGGGATATTTCACCCAAATTACAAAATGACATTGTTTTCCTTACCGTGTAATCAGGCTTTGGTTATCTGGCCACTGTCTCCAGATGCTAACGTTTTATAACATTTTGTATTTTGGGTGGACTATTGCTTTAAAGACATGACGGCGGTGTTATGGCAATGCATTGAGTGGGATTTCTCTTTTAGATTGAAAAGGATATGTGATTAACAAGACTGTATTGTTACAGAAAGCAGACTCCTGTCACTGTGTTCACCTCCACTCTACCCATCCGCCTGGTTTTCATTTGGCTTCTCTGTCGCTGATTTTGAGTCTGATGTGAAGCATTGAAGTAGTTTCTAGGACCCATGTTATGAATTTGAATTGCATCCGGTGAATTAAATGAAACAGTAAAGTCTTAAAGGAGAGATGTGATAATTGATGGAACTGTTATTAGGCATTTGCAGAGGAATATTGTCCATAACTATAATGCCTTTCGACCAATCAGCATCCAAGATCCAAACTAGGGCTGTCCCTAATAAAGAAAAAAAACGTATATAATCGTAGTCGATCGAGAGTTGTCTGTTCTTTCGACCATATATAGACACACCCTATGTTTGAATAAAATCAGCTAAATGTAAGCTACTGATCTTGTCTGATGCTTTAAGCACCGAAATGAAGACACACAAATGACTAAAGAGTGAGCCAGAGATCAATATAGTCTAACAAGAAGAAAAAAACCTGTTCTGACCCCACCCCCGCTGCTGGCCTATGCAGATTCTGCTATTAACCTCCTGAAGTTGCCTGTAATAGGCTACACCAGCGGTCTGCAACCTTTTTCCATTTGGAGTACCAAGTTACGTACCATTGCTACTGATCTGCGTGCCAGTTATGATTTTCATAAGCACATTTTCATGGAACAGTTGAATATAATTTCTAATCAAGTCTTCATATCTCAGAATCAATGTCAAATGATTAATCTAAATGATATCTAAATGAAAATGTCAAAGTAACTTCTAATAACATAGCAGCCCGCAGGTAAGAAAATATCCGGATAAAAAATAAATATCCCTTAAATCACATTGGCTAGACTTGGCCTGTCTGCAAAGAACTTGAAACATTTGTATCAGTTATTGACTTGCTAGCAACATTGTGTAAAATATTCTGGGCCCTCAGTTTCCTGCGCCAGTGACCTCCTGACAGATCGACACAGCTGTAGGCTATTTGCGCAAGGGATAAGAAGTAATCAGGTAGGCCTGTTTTATGACGTTTCCATCAGAGCATTACATTGTTTTTCCCATTTCATGCTCTGGTTGTTGAAAGGGAGAGCGCTGGAAAGATTTTTCAAATAGGCTGAGGAACTATTCTCATTCTCAATTGATTTAAAAACGTTTGTTTACTTGCTGTATGGGGTGAAGAACAAATTACTTTGAGAAGCTCCACAGTGATGGTGAGCTAAAACAATCAGAAATAGTATTAGATCCCCAAATGGGCACACTTTTTAACAAATGTCATTAGTCACATGTACCGAATACAACAGGTGTAGACGTTAGTGAAATGCTTACTTACAAGCCCTTAACCAATAATGCAGTTTTAAGAAAATACCTTAAAAAAAGTAAGAGATGAAAGTAACATAATTAAAGAGCAGCAGTAAAATAACAATAGTGAGGCTTTATACAGGGGGTACCGGTGTCAAGGTAATTGAGATAATATGTACATGTATGTTGAGTTAAAGTGACTGCATAGATAATAAGAGTAGCAGCAGTGTAGAAGAGGGGGGGGGACAATAAAAATAGTCTGGGTAGCCATTTGAAGAAATTGTTCAGGAGTCTTATGGTTTGGGGTAGAAGCTGTTAGAAGCATCTTTGACCTAGACTTGGCGCTCCGGTACCGCTTACCGTGCGGAAGGCAGAGGGAACAGTCTATGACGGGTGGCTGGAGTCTTTGACAATCTTTATGGACTTCCTCTAACACCGCCTGGTATAGAGGTCCTGGATGGCAGAAAGCTTGGCCCCAGTGATGTACTGGGCCATGATAGTTGGTGATGTGGATGCCAAGGAACTTGAAGCTCTCAACCTGCTCCACTGCAACCCCATCAATGAGAATGGGGGCATACTCGGTCCTCCTATTCCTGTAGTCCGCAATCAGCTCCTTTGTTTTTATCACGTTGAGTTCTCTGACCACCTCATCGTTGTCGGTGATCAGGCCTACCGCTGTTGCGTCATCATAAAACTTAATGATGGTGTTGGAGTTGAGCCTGGGAGTACAGTCATGAATGAACAGGGAGTACAGGAGGGGACTGAGCACGCACCCCTGAGGGGCCCCGTGTTGAGGATCAGCGTGGCAGAAGCGGGCTGACAGGAAGTCCAGGATCCAGTTGCAGAGGGAGGTGTTTAGTCACCGGGTCCTTAGCTTAGTGATTAGAGCTTTGAAGGAACTATGGTTTTGAACGCTGAGCTGTTGTCAATGAATAGCATTCTCACAGGTGTTCCTTTTGTCCAAGTGTAAAAGGGCAGTGTGGAACGCAATAGAGACTACATAATCTGTGGATCTGTTGGGGCGGTATGCAAATTGGAGTGGGTCTAGGGTTTCTGGGATAAGGGTGTTGATGACCAGCCTTTCAAAGCACTTCATGGCTACAGACGTGAGTGCTACGGGTCAGTAGTCATTTAGGCAGGTTACCTTAGTGTAACGAGCAGGCCTGGTAGCCTAGGCCTATTTCTATGGGTAATCAAGTGCGTGTCCTTACTCATGAGTGCTCCAAACAAGACAATGAATAAATTGACAACTCGTAAATTTAAATTTTAAATAAACCAAAACATTTTTCTCACAAGTGTAGCCCAGATTGTGCGCTCTGCATGAAGCTGGTTGAGAGAATTCTAAGAGTATGCAAAGCTGTCTTCTAGGCAAAGGGTGGCTACTTTAGAGTCTCAAATATAAAATATATTTTAAATTTGTTTTAACACTTTTTTTGGTTACTACATGATTCCATATTTGTTATTTCATAGTTTTGATGTCTTCACTATTATTCTACAATGTAGAAAATAGTAAAAATAAAGAAAATTAGTAGGTGTGTCCAAACTTTTGTTTGGTACTGTACATAATATGTATCTCATACTCTCAGACTACTGTATATTTGCCACTACTCAACAAAAAAAATTTGGTCAACCAACATCCTAGCGACCAAACAATCGACCAGTCGACTAAATGGGGTCAGCCCTAATCCAAACTATCTGGGTTTTTTAAAATATTGTACCTAAACCAACCAGTGCTCTTGGCTAAGATGCAATGGGACTGTAAAAACTCTCCCCTATCGTCAACTTTGTCCGGGTTCTCTAATTGACCATCTTTGCGTATGTGTAGCCGTCAATGAGCTTCCACATTCTGTAGATTTTGCCTCCCGAAGGTCTCATGGTGCTCTGATTACTCTCGCTGCCCGCAAACCCTTGTGGTCTGCTCCTAAAACACAGCGGCTAAGGCAGAGGAAATTGAAATCATAAATGCTGCTGCAGAACCTGCCACTGCTGTCTGGAGCCAGGGCTGGAGCCAGGGCTGGAGTATGAAGCTGAACGCCTGGGACTGCTGGGTGCGTTGGCGAGGAGAACTGAACTGGCTTTGTGTCCAGCCACTGTACCTCAGACACTCTGTCAGAATCCATTTAGCTGTGGTCACAGATGCTTAACACCACAGAGCACCACAGGTCCATCGAGTCCAGATTAACAGTGGCCAAAATAGCTGCTTGCCCTGAGTTAGCCTGGCTTCCACAACAACCCTAGGACCAGGCTGATGGCCATAGAAGTGATGTCATGGTTTGAGTATTTGATGAAAAAAAAAAAAAACATTGTTAAACCCACTGCAGGTTCTTGATTGCTAGACAAATATACTACCTCGTTTAGCTTTATATACAGACTTGTTACGTACATAGTTGATAACATGTGTGGCCCACCACTGCTACCTGTGGTGCTCCACATGTCTAAATCACTCATACAGGAAACTTACCACTCCCCTCTGCGTCGCCCTAATCTACGGGTTTATTTTCATTTGTCTAGAAATGTATTTAAGATCTTAACAGATTCCAGTTGTATTGGATGAAATGTGAATAGGGGGGAAATCCATAAGGATCCTATTTATGGTTGCAAAATTCTGGTGACTTCCTGTAAAAACCCAGGATTTCCAGAAATCCTTTTTGGAGGATTCCAGATTTCCTGCTTATTTCTTTCGGAATCCTGGAATCTTCAAACTGTGATTTGTGTAAAACCTGGGAATTTGGGGAAAGTGACCTTAGATCCAAGTAAGTCTCGCCCTCATAATTCCCATGCTAAAAAAGGATACACAGTTCTGACTGCCATCACGACAGACTCTTGACATAATGTAAGGAAGCACATCATTGAATTCCTCTGAGAACTTTGAGATGGCCTGAAAATTAGCTGCACTGAACATGTCTGGTTATTGACAGCAATGCCTTTTCTCCCCCCCGTGAGTTTTCTTATATCGCTCGGATATCGGACAGTTATGATTAAATTCTTTGACATTTTTGCCATTTATTCACGTTTTATTCAATGCGTTTCTATGGGCTATAGCAGTAAAGCAAATGGCTCAATTATACATTTTATGACCGTCTTGAAACAATCCCATATGTTAGCTTAGTATATATTGCGATTTTAAGGGCTTAGGCCTACAGGGGTTAAGTCTGGCGCTGTTTCTCGAGAGCATAGAACCAACTGTTGCATTTAAAGGGGCTTCAGTTTGGGGGGGGGACTTGTTCTTGTAGAACCCCATTATAGCCCTCTGTTCTCAGATACTGATCATATACTGTAGGTTCATACATAGAGATCCAACTATGTAATTCTTTGGGTTCATTTTGGGTATAGTCACCCATTTGTGATATTGAGACAACTTTTAAGTACAGCTAACTTGAATATCGCTAATAAAGCTTTACTGGTAAAAACAGACAATTGAAATACTTCCCCCAGGCAGACTGTTCGTCTGGGTCACTTCTGTTCTGGTCCATTTAACAGCATGGATAAAAAAAAATAAAAAACTGTGTTATTTAAAGTTCCTAAACACAGACACCTGTGTCTGTTCCTCACTTGCGGTCCCGTGCTGCACATTGGCCCAACAATAACAATACCTTCCGCTGTAAGTCTCTAGCTCTTTCTGTCACGTTTTGTTGTTCTGCCATTTTTAACCTTCGTACAGTAAATGTGCGTCTGACTCAATTCGGCATTTCCAATACCGCTAAAAAAGGAGACATTACTGTTGCTATCAAACTAACGATGAATCCAACGTCTAACCAATGTATTTTGAAGGATGTGTATTTTTTTGTTGTTTTGAAGACAGTCGAGCCTCTCCTCCTTTACACGTCACTTCGTAATCCTTTTGTGAGCGATCGGTTGGTTGATGATGAGGGTGACATGCTGGTTAGGAGAGGAGGAGAGCCAGCAGTGCAGTGTCTGATTTAGGGCAGCCTGACTGTCCAGTGCTGAGCTGACCTGGGTTCAAATACTATTTGAAATCATTTCGAACACTTGATCTGTGCTTGATTGAGATTGCATGGCTTAATGGACCAATAAAATAGTCCCCAGAAACGGTCAACTCCGCCCGTCTGCAACTCCAGGCAGGCTAGAGCAGATGCTCAAAGTATCTGAAAGAATTCAAATAATATTTGAATCCAGGTAGGTGCTGAGGCAGTAGATCTATGGAATGCGTCTTCATAGGGATTAAAATATCTTAGTCTTGTGACTTGCTTCCTCAGGAGTAGTTTTTTTCAGAGCTGCTGGAACAGAACCCAGTCAGCTCCAGTTCTGCTTGGATGAGCTGAAACAATGCAGAATGTATCTCCTCCAACTATTACATTTTGGGCAGTTTTACAGTAGTACCTGAAAAATGGGATGGTGCTAAACACATGTTTGTGTGCTGTGAGAGAATAGTTTGTGTGGGTACTGTATGTTCAACACCAACCCTAAGACGATAGGTTCTTTAGTACCGATGTGATGAAACACCTCCGACATCTGCCAGCCAAATGCTACAGGCACACACACATACACACTTGAGGCGGCCTCCCACCACCTACGATTTACAGACCTTCAAAACAAGGGTATCAAGTGCACAGATGTTTCCCGGCTCCCAGGAGGAGGTAATGTGTCAGGGAGTTTGTTACTTGGTTCTGTTGCTGTCCCAGGCAGCATCCATCACTACTGAAGGCAAGATTCATCACCTCTCCTTACGGCTGCGTCCCAAATGCACCCCATTCCCTATATAGTGCACTTCTGTTGACCAGGGCCCATAGGCAGTATAGTGTCGGGTGCCATTCTTATGCTCGTCCAGATTGAAGCCTTTTCAAATGTTCTGTGTTGCGTAGGGGAAACTTGATTTCTCTTTTGGCAGATCTGTGCATATTCTACTCTAGTCAGTGTTTCAGCCCGATGCAGATGACCAGATAGTATCTGTCCTGCTTCTGGAAGGAGTTAGGGTTGCAACGATGATTTGTCTCCGGTCTTGGCCCAGGGGAGCGACTGGCTCTGCTAGGTTTCATTGCAGAGGGATGTTTGTGCTGTCTCCTCTCTGTTGAGGTTCAATGGACAAGAAAAACCAGAAGCTCTACCAGATCAGTTGGAGAACATTGATGTGTAAATCAGTGTCCTGCCTGGCTCAGTTGGTAGAGCATGGAGCTTGCAACGCCAGGGTTGTGGATTCGATTCCTGCGGGGGGGACCATTATGAAAATATATGCACTCAGTACTGGAAGTTACTCTGGTAAAAGAGCGTCTTCTAAATGACTAAAATGTAAATGTATGTCAATGGCTGGTGCGTCCGGATTATTGATGTGGCATTATTGCATCCTCTCCTAAAAAGTATACAGGGAAAAACATTCAGAATAGCAAGTGAACCAGCCTAGTGTCACCATTTTGAGGTTCTGGTCCTGCTGCCTGTCATTTTCCTTCCCGGCAGGCGTGGTTTTTGTCATGCTCCAGAGCCATGTTTTCAATAAGAGGGGATGCTCCTGTGAAGACAAGGAATGTCCACCAGCATGGAGGCAGGCGTCTGACATGCTCTAGCACCCCCCCCCCCCCCCAGCCTCCTAGTCATTTATTGGCCTGCCAAGGGAAGAAGAATGCAATATTACATAATTACGAGCCAGTAGGAAAATATAGGGGTAACAGCATGCGAGGGAGGCTCCATGTTAACTCTGTGAAAGGTATGCTGCCAGAAACCTGATGGTGGTTGAAAGTGCTCGCCTATTGAAAGCAGATGTGGACCACTGCTAGGCTATTCCTACACGGCTCCACCCTTTTTCCACCGCTCCGCTCACTTCTCTAACCAGTGTTGGAGAAGCGGCCATCTTTCTTCTTCTGCTGGTTACGTTGGTCAATGGTGTCCATTGGCTACATTTTGAAGGCCGTCTTCCTCGTCTCATCCATCCACTGGCCATGGTTAGAAACGGTCGTTAAACCCTGGTGATTTGTCTCTTGCATGTGTAATTCATAGCAGCTATTTGGCAGTGTGGCTTGACCGTGTCAGTGAAGCCAGGAAAAATAAAAGGTTGATGTGTTGGAGACATCAGGTTGTTTCAATGTTGAAACAATCAGTGAAATACTTCATTATTTCCCTTCCAATGGAATGTTAGCTCAGGACTAAACATTAACTCTGTGTCCTTAAGTGATGTGGGATTCCTCACCATCATGTAGACTGTGGCTATTCACAGCACTGGGAGAGTCAACGTATTGATCACTCAACATCATCAAATGACCAGACAATGCTCGGTTGTAGTGTTATCAGTTTTTCTGTCTGGGAATAGTGTGCCAATTTGGGACCCAAACTTACTGTATTCCGACCCGTGGTAGAAATCACAACTTTGTGTGATTTATGCTACAATGCAGGTGGGAATACATGAATAGGTTCTTATGAATGTATGTTGAGCAATAGCCAGAGGACAATTCTTCTCCTAGAGTCTCCGTCAGAGGCCAACGCCAGCAGTAATCCACTACAGGTGTCTTCCAGAATACAAAGTTGAAAAGTCATTCCGAGTACAAGACATTTTAGAGAATTACTGGGACAAATAAACCATAGGCCTATTTCTTGGGGAATGAAAAAGACCAGGGGTTCGTCCCAAATAGCACCCTATTCTCCATATATGCCACTACTGTTTGACCAAAGCCCTGGTCTGAAGTAGTGCACTAAATAGGGAATAGGGTGCTATTTGGGACGATATTGATTTGCATCTTCCCTTTTAATCAGTTTCTCTCCATTACGAGGGGATTTAACGGACAAGGCTGCTTTTATCCCCTAAGTATTAGCCTTGTTATAGCGAGTAGTACCCTTGTTGTAGTGATATATTGGGTTCCAGTAGCATGACTCAACAAGAACTAGAGAGAATATTCCTTGCTTTGTTCCCTTTTTTACTTGTCGTCTTCTTGCACTCTTGGGTATTTTGGTAGTCTTTAGGAGCTAGGTATGTTCTGGGTGGATCAGCAGTCAGGGCCTCTCTGCTACCAGTGCATTGGACCATAGTCTTGTCCCAACCTTTTTTGTTTTCAACCCGTTTTCTCTTGGTACTTGTCTGTTTTTCTGTCATTTTTAAACTTGACTTGGTGTGTAAACAACCTAGTGTTTTTCCTATACTCCGCATGTGAACTTGCTCATTCAGGATGTTTGAGGCCCAGAGTGGACCACAAGAAGCTTGAGGAATGAGAAGTCCGAAGTCTGCTCGAAATTTCTCTGGCACTGAGCCTCAAGCAGCTGAGTTTTCAAGGAAATGCCAGTGTCTGTTTGATTTAATAATGACTTTAATAATGCTATTTTTGGGCAAGCTTTCGGAGAACTGGGTACAACAGAGGTTATATTTGATTGAAACTGAGAGAGGCTAGTTTGACAGGCTGGAATGTGAGTGGACGATTTTTAAAGAGCGAGGCTGGGCCTGTGTGCTTTTTTAGCTTGCCTCAGAATTTTGTGTGGCCTACGGAGTCATTCTATCCTCTACTAGCAGTCGAACCTTATTCACTTGTATGTTCAATCTGAAATCCGTTGCAGTGGTTAACAATGTCCATTTCTCGTTAGTTTGTTCTGTTAATTCAAAACAAGTTGTCTTTGCGAGGGGCTTGTAAATTGCAGAGTTCGGGTTTACCATGGTTCTCCTCCGAAATACAACGTTTTAAAGTCCTCCAGGGTTCAAGACGAGGATTGTTGGCTTGCCACCAGTGGAAACAGTGTGCCCATCCCCTGTCCTTATTAGCTGTGGCCTCTGCCTGCAGATTTGTGATGCTTCAAAGATTTCGGAGAAAACAAGCTGTAGTGAGATTAGTGAAGTCAACTGGAACTGAGATGAATCGGAGAAAGGTGGGAAGCTCCTTTCAGAGATACGGGGAAAGTTAGAGGTGTTTAGCATATCTTCTGTACTTGTTCATTTTTGCTAGTTAACTTCCTGTGCTGTTTCAGCACCAGTGTTGTACGCCACTCTTGTCAAGTGGCATGATGAGTGATGGCTACTGACCTGGGCCGTGTCGGGAAAAAGAGCATTGCGAGAATTGAAACGTCAGAAAGGACTAAGAACTTGAGTTATGCACTAAGGAAAAAGGAATGAAGTTGAGGAAATTAGGTTTAGCTGGAAACCAGAACACAGGGATAATAAAACAAATGTGTTTTTTTGTATTCTAGGAGGTCGGAAACGTTAAGGGTAATCAGTAGCTTTCCATTTCGCTTGCTAATTACCGACATCAATGTTTATCATTTGTGTTTTTGTAAATATCCTAGTTTGCCGTGTCCATTTTGTTTTTACATCTAATTATTGATTTTGTATCCACTTTAATTAGGCTATGGGCCACGGATTGTCAGTTTCACACACTCAGTGAGTTACTGTGCTCCGACTCCAATTGTATTGAGAAGATGCTTTTGTGCCCGCATAGAGATTGTCATAGAGCTTGGTGTCCGTCCGTGCCCTAATATTTTGACCTGCTCATTTAAAACTAGCTTATGGAAACGGTTTTTTGATTATGATAGTGTTATGTTCATGGGAATGTGATGCATACACTCTGTACAAAACATTAGGGACACCTTCCTAATATTGAGTTGCACCCCTCCATTTTGCCCTCAGAACAGCCTCAATTTGTCGCGGCATGGACTCTACAAGGTGTCAAATGTTCCACAGGGATGCTAGCCCATGCTGACTCCAGTGCTTCCCACTGTTGTCAAGTTGGCTGGATGTTTGGGTGGTGGGCCATTCCTGATACACACGGGAGACTGTTGTGCGGTCTGCCTGGCACCTACTACCATACCCTGTTCAAAGGCACTGAAATCTTTAGTCTCGCTCATTCACCCTCTGAATGGCACACGTACACAATCCTTGTCTCAGTTGTCTCAAACCTTCTAAATCCTTCTATAACCGGTCTCCTCCCCATCATCTACACTGATTTTTGAAGTGGATTTAACAAGTGACATCAACAAGGGATCATAGCTTTCGCCTGGATTCACCTGGTCAGTCTGTCATGGAAAGCGCTTATTGTACATACTGTATGTTTCTATGGTTTTACTTCCCATCCGCACTGTAAATAAATGCCTCTTCCTGGACATTGCAGCGCTACCAACGTTTTTGTTTCCTCACTGAGAAATCTTCACAGGGATATTATTGCTGATTTAACCCTATCAACTGTTTTTGTTTCAACCAGGACCATTTAACCACTGATGCTCTATGTTAAAAATACACTGAGGTACATCCATCTATCCCCAGGTGAGAGGATACCCTGAGCCCCAGGTCACGTGGTCCAGGAGTGGGAAAGCAGTGACGGCTGGAGAGCGGTTCGTCATGGAACAGAGTAGCCGCGGAACCTTCAGCCTGGTGTTACACGGTGTCCAGGAGGAGGATGCAGGGCGTTACACGTGTGAGGCTGTCAACGATGCTGGGAGCCGCCAGGTCACAGTGGAGATCACTATAGAAGGTACAGGCGCAGCTGTCCAATAAAACTGTGTCCCAAATGGCACTCATTCCCTAATATAGTGCATTACTTTTGACCAGAACCTGCAATAGGCAATATCCAAACGGTGTGTGCTATATAGGGAACAGGGTCCTATTTGGAAGGCAACCTAACCCTCTCCATCAGCCAATCAGAAATAATAGAATGGTCTGTTGACAATTGGGCTCCTGAGTGGCACAGCGGTCTAAGGCACTGCATCTCAGTGCTAGAGGCGTCACTACAGACCCTGGTTCGATTCCAGGGTGTATCATAACCGACCGTGATTGGGAGTCCCATAGGGCGGTGCACAATTGGCCCAGCGTCACAAGGGTTTGGCCGGGTTAGGCCGTCACTGTAAATAAGAATTTGTTCTTGATCGACTTGCCTTTTTTTTAAATGAAGGTTAACTAAAAAATACAAATAAATAATAATTGGACAGGGTCCATTGCCTTTGTATCTCCTTTGAAATGTAGCATAGGCAGTAGACTGGGACATGTGCACGGCCTCAATACCTCATGTCAAGGACCATATCACCTCCACCCTACCTGACACCCTAGACCCACTCCAATTTGCTTACCGCCCAAATAGGTCCACAGACGATGCAATCTCAACCACACTGCACACTGCCCTAACCCACCTGGACAAGAGGAATACCTATGTGAGAATGCTGTTCATCGACTACAGCTCGGCATTCAATACCATAGTACCCTCCAAGCTCGTCATCAAGCTCGAGACCCTGGGTCTCGACCCCGCCCTGTGCAACTGGGTACTGGACTTCCTGACGGGCCGCCCACAGGTGGTGAGGGTAAGCAACAACATCTCCTCCCCGCTGATCCTCAACACGGGGGCCCCACAAGGGTGCGTTCTGAGCCCTCTCCTGTACTCCCTGTTCACCCACGACTGCGTGGCCATGCACGCCTCCAACTCAATCATCAAGTTTGTGGACGACACAACAGTGGTAGGCTTGATTACCAACAACGACGAGACGGCCTACAGGGAGGAGGTGAGGGCCCTCGGAGTGTGGTGTCAGGAAAATAACCTCACACTCAACGTCAACAAAACTAAGGAGATGATTGTGGACTTCAGGAAACAGCAGAGGGAACACCCCCCTATCCACATCGATGGATCAGTAGTGGAGAGGGTAGCAAGTTTTAAGTTCCTCGGCATACACATCACAGACAAACTGAATTGGTCCACTCACACTGACAGCGTCGTGAAGAAGGCGCAGCAGCGCCTCTTCAACCTCAGGAGGCTGAAGAAATTCGGCTTGTCACCTAAAGCACTCACAAACTTCTACAGGTGCACAATCGAGAGCATCCTGGCGGGCTGTATCACCGCCTGGTACGGCAACTGCTCCGCCCTCAACCGTAAGGCTCTCCAGAGGGTAGTGAGGTCTGCACAACGCATCACCGGGGCAAACTACCTGCCCTCCAGGACACCTACACCACCCGATGTTACAGGAAGGCCATAAAGATCATCAAGGACATCAACCACCCGAACCACTGCCTGTTCACCCCGCTATCATCCAGAAGGCGAGGTCAGTACAGGTGCATCAAAGCTGGGACCGAGAGACTGAAAAACAGCTTCTATCTCAAGGCCATCAGACTGTTAAACAGCCACCACTAACATTGAGTGGCTGCTGCCAACACGCTGTCATTGACACTGACCCAACTCCAGCCACTTTAATAATGGGAATTGATGGGAAATGATGTAAATATATCACTAGCCACTTTAAACAATGCTACCTTATATAATGTTACTTACCCTACATTATTCATCTCATATGCATATGTATATACTGTACTCTAGATCATCGACTGCATTCTTATGTCACTAGCCACTTTAACTATGCCACTTTGTTTACTTTGTCTACATACTCATCTCATATGTATATACTGTACTCGATACCATCTACTGTATGCTGCTCTGTACCATCACTCATTCATATATCCTTATGTACATATTCCTTATCCCCTTACACTGAGTATAAGACAGTAGTTTTGGAATTGTTAGTTAGATTACTTGTTGGTTATCACTGCATTGTCGGAACTAGAAGCACAAGCATTTCGCTACACTCTCATTAACATCTGCTAACCATGTGTATGTGACAAATAAAATTTGATTTGATGTGAAATTAAACCAAGACGGCGCCAAGTGTTTTTAATGGCACCGCCTTTATTTTACTCTGTAAAATACAAGACGTCCTGTCAAAAGTATTGTACATAGGCTTCTGTGCTGTTTTTAACTCTATGTAATGGTAAGAATAAGGTTGAATACTTTTCTACTTCCCTGTTCAGACGGCACTCATTAGAGTAACCCATGGCAAAGCCAGCAGAGGTTTTGTCCCAAATGTCCCCCTATTCCCTATACTGTATAGTGCACTACGTTTTGACCAGAGCCCTATAAGCCCTGGTCGAAAGTAGTGCACTAAATAAGGAATCTGGTGCCATTTGGGATGCTGCCATTATAATATCCACATGGAAGGCTTCGGGAACTTTTTATTCCTGTTAGGATAAGTGTTATTGGCACACTTTTTAGATTTTCAAATTCCTTTGTGTATACCATGCCAGCTGTGCCTCTTGCATTTCCAATGTTTACACTGTGGATACTTAGGTTACATTGTGCATGAAAGAGGCGGCCTGGCACCTACTACTTTCCAGGGAGAAGTATGTAAACATTCAGACGTCCTCCACATTTTGTTAAGCTTTACAAGATCGTAAACAGCTATTTAGGCACCTCTGGCTCACTGAACACTAGCAGATACATATGGAGCATGACCTCTGTAACAAGGGGCATTGCAGCGAGATCTGAAGCATTCTTCAACACTGCACTGTGCACATTCATTTACACCCGTGCTGCTGGACTTGCACCAGCAATTCCCTGTCTCCCCAATGGCACCCTATTCCTTATATAGTGCACTGCTTAGGGAATAGGATGCCATTTGGGATGCACACTGATGTTTATTTTTATTCATTATCTGAGGCGTGTTTTCCATCTCTCATAGGGAACACAGGGAAGAAATCCAGACTCCCCTCCTCCAGTAGAACAGGGTAAGGTATATGTGCCTGCGTCCCAAATGGCACCAAATTCCCTATATAGTGCACTACTTTTGACCAGAGCCCAATGCACCCTTGTCAAACGTAATGCACAATATAGTGAATAGGTTGCCATTTGGTGAGCATCCTTTCTTTGCAAATGGTGGTATCATGGTGGTGTTTAAATCAACCTTACTGTCCTTGTTTCATCGTTCTGGTCGTTTTTTATTTTCAGAATATTGTTCATAAATGCTTTCTTGGTATAATAAATATGGCTGCGAATCCAACTTTTTAGGGGTCTTTAGTCCGCTGCACTTTTGCACGTGCGGATCAGCGCATGTGTATATTCTATATGCACAGAGAACCGGCTGCTCAGACGAATGGTAATCAAATCAAATGTATTTATGTAGCCCTTCTTACATCAGCTGATATTTCAAAGTGCTGTACAGAAACCCAGCCTAAAACCCCAAACAGCAAGCAATGCAGGTGTAGAAGCACGGTGGCTAGGAAAAACGCCCTAGAAAGGCCAAAACCTAGGAAGAAACCTAGAGAGGAACCAGGCTATGAGGGGTGGCCAGTCCTCTTCTGGCTGTGCCAGGTGCGGATTATAACAGAAGATGGCCAAGATGTTCAAATGTCATAAATGACCAGCAGGGTCAAATAATAATAATCACAGTAGTTGTCGAGGGTGCAACAAGTCAGCACCTCAGGAGTAAATGGCAGTTGGCTTTTCATAGCCGATCATTGAGAGTATCTCTACCGCTCCTGCTGTCTCTAGAGCGGTGAAAACAGCAGGTCTGGGACAGGTAGCACGTCCGGTGAACAGGTTAGGGTTCCATAGCTGCAGGCAGAACAGTTGAAACTGGAGCAGCAGCACGGCCAGGTGGACTGGGGACAGCAAGGAGTCATCATGCAGTGTAGTCCTGAGGCATGGTCCTAGGGCTCAGGTCCTCTGAGAAAGAGAGAATTAGAGAGAGCATATTTAAATTCACACAGGACACCAGATAAGACAGCAGAAGTACTCCAGATATAAGACTTACCCTAGCCCCACAACACATAAACTACTGCAGCATAAATACTGGAGGCTGAGACGGGAGGGGTCAGGAGACACTGGCCCCATCCGATGATACCCCCGGACAGGGCCAAACAGGCAGGATATAACCTCACCCACAAAGCACAGCCCCCACACCACTAGAGGGATATCTTCAACCACCAACTTACCATCCTGAGACAAGGCCGAGTATAGCCCACAAAGATCTCCGCCACGGCACAGCCCAAGGGGGAGCGTCAATCCAGACGGGAAGATCACGTCAGTGACTCAACCCATTCAAGTCACGCACCCCTCCTAGGGACAGCATGGAAGAGCACCACTAAGCCAGTGACTCAACCCCTGTAATAGGGTTAGAGGCAGAGAATCCCAGTGGAGAGAGGGGAACCGGCCAGGCAGAGACGGCAAGGTCGGTTCGTTGCTCCAGAGCCTTTCGGTTCACCTTCACACTCCTGGGCCAGACTACACTCAATCATATGACCTACTGAAGAGATTATTATTCAGTAAAGACTTAAAGGTTAAGACCGAGTCTGCGTCTCTCACATGGGTAAGCAGACCATTCCATAAAAATGGAGCTCTGTAGGAGAAAGCCCTGCCTCCAGATGTTTGCTTAGAAATTCTAGGGACAATTAGAAGGCCTGCGTCTTGTGACCAGAGCGTACTTGTAGGTATGTACGGCAGGACCAAATCGGAAAGATGGGTAGGAGCAAGCCAATGTAATGCTTTGTAGGTTAACAGTAAAACCTTGAAATCAGCCCTTGCCTTAACAGGAAGCCAGTGTAGGGAGGCTGGCACTGGAGTAATGTGATCACATTTTTTGGTTCTAGTCAGGATTCTAGCAGCCATATTTAGCACTAACTGAAGACTATTTAGTGCTTTATCCGGGTAGCCAGAAAGTAGAGCATTGCTGTAGTCTAACCTAGAAGTAAGAAAAGCATGGATACATTTTTCTGCATCATTTTTGGACAGAAGGTTTCTGATTATTGCAATGCTACGTAGATGGAAAAAAGCTGTCCTTGAAACAGTCTTGATATGTTCGTCAAAAGAGAGATCAGGGTCCAGAGTAATGCCGAGGTCCTTCAGTTTTATTTGAGACGACTGTACAACCATCAAGATGAATTGTCAGATTCAACAGAAGATCTCTTTGTTTCTTGGGACCTAGAACAAGCATCTATGTTTTGTCCGAGTTTAAAAGTAGAAAGTTTGCAGCTATCCACTTCCTTATGTCTGAAACACAGGCTTCTAGCGAGGGCAATTTTGGGGCTTCACCATGTTTCATTGAAATGTACAGCTGTGTGTCATCAGCATAGCAGTGAAAGTTAACATTATGTTTTCGAATGACAGCCCCAAGAGGTAAAATATATAGTGAAAACAATAGTGGTCCTAAAACGGAACCTCGAGGAACACCAAAATGTACAGTTGATTTGTCAGAGGACAAACCATTCACAGAGACAAACTGATATCTTTCTGACAGATAAGATCTAAACCAGGCCAGCAATTTGGGTTTCCAATTTCTCAAAGAATGTGGTGATCCATAGTATCAACCGCAGCACTAAGGTCTAGGAGCACGAGGACAGATGCAGAGCCTCGGTCTGACGCCATTAAAAGGTCATTTACCACCTTCACAAGTGCAGTCTGTGCTATGATGGGGTCTAACTAGACTGAAGCATTTCGTATACATTGTTTGTCTTCAGGAAGGCAGTGAGTTGCTGCGCAACAGCTTTTTCAAAGAATTTGGAGAGGAATGGAAGATTCAATATAGGCAGATTTAAAAAAAAAAATATATATATATATATATTTTCTGGGTCAAGCTTTGGCGTTTTCAAGAGAGGTTTTATTACTGCCACTTCTGGTGAGTTTGGTACACATCCGGTGGATAGAGAGCCATTCATTATGTTCAACATAGGAGGGCCAAGCACAGGAGCAGCTCTTTCAGTAGTTTAGTTGGAATCGGGTCCAGTATGCAGCTTGAAGGTTTAGAGGCCATTTATTATTTTCATCATTGTGTCGAGATATAGTACTTGAGCGTCTCTCTTGATCCTAGGTCCTGGCAGAGTTGTGCAGACTCAGGACAGCTGAGCTTTGGAGGAATACGCAGATTTAAAGAGGAGTCCGTAATTTGCTTTCTAATGATCATGATCTTTTCCTCAAAAAGTTAATGAATTTATTACTGCTGAAGTGAAAGCCATCCTCTCTTGGGGAATGCTGCTTTTTAGTTAGCTTTGCGACAGTATCAAAAAGAATTTCGGATTGTTCTTATTTTCCTCAATTATGTGGGACAAATAGGATGATCGAGCAGCAGTGAGGGCACTTCAATACTGCACGGTACTGTCTTTCCAAGTTAGTCGCAAGACTTCCAGTTTGGTGTGGTGCCATTTCCATTCCAATTTTCTGGAAGCTTGCTTCAGAGCTCGGGTATTTTCTGTATACCAAGGAGCTAGTTTCTTATGACAAATGTTTTTTGGGGTGCAACTGCATCAAGAGTATTGTGCAAGGTTAAATTGAGTTCCTCAGTTAGGTGGTTAACTGATTTTTGTCCTCTGGCGTCCTTGGGTAGGCAGAGGGAGTCTGGAAGGGCATCAAGGAATCTTTGGGTTGTCTGAGAATTTATAGCACGACTTTTGATGCTCCTTGGTTGGGGTCTGAGCAGATTATTTGTTGCGATTGCAAACGTAATAAAATGGTGGGTTGATAGTCAAGGATTATGAGGAAAAACATTAAGATCCGCAACATTTATTCCATGGGACAAAACTAGGTCCAGAGTATGACTGTGACAGTGAGTAGGTCCAGAGACATGTTGGACAAAACCCACTGAGTCGATGATGGCTCCGAAAGCCTTTGGGAGTGGGTCTGTGGACTTTTCCATGTGAATATTAAAATTACCAAAAATTTGAATATTATCTGCTATGACTACAAGGTCCGATAGGAATTCAGGGAAATCAATGAGGAAGGTTGTATACGGCCCAGGAGGCCTCTAACAGTAGCTATAAAAAGTGATTGAGTAGGTTGCATAGATTTCATGACTAGAATCTCAAAAGACAAAAACGTTTTGTTTTTTTGTAAATTGAAATTTACTATCGTAAATGTTAGCAACACCTCCGCCTTTGCGGGATGCACAGGGGATATGGTCACTAGTGTAACCAGGAGTTGAGGCCTCATTTAACACAGTAAATTCATGAGGCTTAAGCCATGTTTCAGTCAGGCCAATCACATCAAGATTAGTTCATTGACTATAACGGCCTTTGAAGTGAGGGATCAAACATTAAGTAGCCCTATTTTAAGATGCAAGGTATCACGATCTCTTTCAATAATGGCAGGAATGGAGGAGGTCTTTATTCTAATGAGATTGCTAAGGCGAACACCGCCAAGTTTAGTTTTGCCCAACCCAGGTCGAGGCACAGACACGGTCTCAATGGGATAGCTGAGCTGACTACACTGACTGTGCTAGTGGCTGGCCTGCACCCTATTTCATTGTGGAGCTAGAGGAGTTAGCCCTGTCTATGTTGGTAGATAAGATGAGAGCACCCCTCCAGCTAGGATGGAGTCTGTCACTCCTCAACAGGCCAGTCTTGGTCCTGTTTGTGGGTGAGTCCCAGATAGAGGGCCAATTATCTACATATTCAATCTTTTGGGAGGGGCAGAAAACAGTTTTCAACCAGTGATTGAGTTGTGAGACTCTACTGTAGAGCTCATCACTCCCCCTAACTTGGAGGGGGCCAGAGACAATTACTCGATGCCGACACATCTTTCTAGCTGATTTACAGGCTGAAGCTATGTTGCGCTTGGTGACCTCTGACTGTTTCATCCTAACATCGTTGGTGACGACGTGGATAACAATATCTCTATACTCTCTACACTATCTACACTCTGCCAGTTTTAGCTTCAGCCAGCACCATCTTCAGATTAGCCTTAACGTCGGTAGCCCTCCCCTGGTAAACAGTGGATGATCGCTGGATGATTCGTTTGAAGTCTAATACTGCGGGTAATGGAGTCGCCAATGACTAGGGTTTTCAATTTGTCAGAGCTAATGGTGGGAAGCTTCGGCGTTTGTATAATAAAGTTAGATCAAAGCGGAATCAATGAGGTGTTAAATAAATGAATTTTTTAAATTCTTCAAATGGCTACCCTGCTTCCTTCTGAGAATTCGAAGGCAATCGAATAAACCCCCACTTCCTTCCATTCTGCTAGGAAATGTGCAGTCTTTGGAGAATAAAATAGATGACCTACGGACAAGATTAAACTATCAACGGGACATTCAAAACTGTAATGTCTTGTGCTTCACGGAGTCGTGGCTGAACGATGACACTCAACATACAGCTGGTGGTTTATACGCTGTCCTGGCAGGATAGAACAGCTGCGTCTGGTAAGACAAGGGGCAGCCGACTATGTATTTTTGTAAATAACAGCTGGTGCACGATATCTAAGGAAGTCTCAAGCTATTGCTCACCGGAGGTAGAGTATCTCATGATAATCTGTAGACCACAATATCTACCTAGAGTTTGATCTGTATTTTTCGTAGCTGTTTACATACCAACACAGACTGAGGCTGGCACTAAGACAGCATTGAATGAGCTGTATTCCGCCATAAGCAAACAAGAAAACGCTCACCTGTAGGGAAGAGGTCAGAGACCTGGCCATGTGGTGCCAGGACAACAACCTCTCCCTCAACGTGATCAAGACGAAGGAGATGATTGTGGACTACAGGAAAAAGAGGACCGATCACTTGCAGTGGAGCAGATTGAGAGCTTCAAGTTCCTTGGCATCCACATCACCAACAAACGAACATGGTCCAAGCACACCAAGACAGTCGTGAAGAGGGCACGACAAAACCTATTCCCCCTCAGGACACTGAAAAGATTTGGCATGGGTCCTCAGATCCTCAGAATGTGCTACAGCTGCACCATCGAGAGCATCCTGGTTGCATCACTGCCTGGTATGGCAACTGCTCGGCCTCCGACCGCAAGGCACTACAGAGGGTAGTGCGAACAGCCCAGTACATCACTGGGGCCAAGCTTCCCTGCCACCCAGGACCTCTATACCAGGCAGTGTCAGAGGAAGGTCCTAAATATTGTCCGACTCCAGCCACCCTAGTCATAGACTGTTCTCTCTGCTACCGCATGGCAAGCGGTACCGGAGCACCAAGTCTATGCCCAAGAGGCTTCTAAACCGCTTATACCCCCAAGCCATAAGACTACTGAACACCTAATCAAACGGCTACCCAGAATATTTGCATTGCCCCCCCTCCCCTCTCCCCTTCTTTTATACCACTGCTACTCTCAGTTATCTATGCATAGTCACTTTAATAGCTCTACCTACATGTACATATTACCTCAACTAACCGTTTCCCCAGCACATTGATCCTGTACCAGTACCCCCCTGTATATAGTTTCGCTATTATTATTTTCCTGCTGTTCTTGAATTACTTGTTACTTTTATTTCTTATTCTTATCCATATTGTTTTAAACTGCATTGTTGGTTAGGGGCTCTTAAGTAAGCATTTCACTGTAAGTCCTACTACACCTGTTGTATTCGGTGCTTTTGACTAATAAAATGTGTTAAAGTGTGAGTCTGCATGTGTGAATGCATGTATGTTTGTGCATGTAGTGTTTGAACGTGAGTGATTTGTGTGGGAGTGAGTGTGTATATATCAAGTCTAGTGCGTGTGCTTAGCGTCAAGTGCAAGATAGTCAGTCCAGAGAGTTTGGGTACTCTTAATTGACTATTTAGCAGTCTGGCTATTGAGCTTCTACCCCCAAGCCATAAGACTGCTGTCTCGGAGCCTGTTGGTCCAAGAGCCGATGCTCCGGTACTGTTTTCTGGATGGCAGCAGAGTGAACAATCTATGGCTTGGGTAGTTGGAGTCTTTGTCAATTTGTCAGTCATTCCTCTGTCACTGTCTGATATAGAGGTACTGGATGGCAGCCCCAGTGATGTCCGCACCACCCTTTGTAGCTATTTGCGGTGAAGGGCGGTGCAATTGCTATACGAAGTGGTGATGCAGCCTGTCAAGATGCTATCGATGGTGCAGCCTTTTGAGGATCTGAGGGCCCATGACAAATATTTTCTGCCTCCCTGATGGGGAGTGGCACTGCCATGCCCTCTTCACAACTCTGCGGGTGGGTGTGGACCATGTTAAGTTGTTAGTTATGTGGACACCAAGGATGATGGTGTTGGGGTCGTGCGAGGCCACACAGTCATGGGTGAACAGGGAGTACAGAAGGGAACTAAGCACACATCCCTGAGGGGCCCCCGTGTTGAGGGTCAGTGTCCTGGAGTTGTTGTTGCCTACCCTTACTGCCTGGGTCCGAGCTGTCAGAAAGTCCAGGATCCAGTTACAGAGTTGTTCAGTCCCAGAGTCCCTAGCTTGGAGTGGACTATGGTGTTGAATGCTGAGCTGTAGTCTATGAACAGCATTCTCACATAGTTATTTCCCCTTTTGTCCAGGTTGGAGAGGGCAGTATGAAGTGCAATTGTGATTGCGTCATTTGTGGATCTGTTGAGGCTGTATGCAAATTTGAGTGGGTCTAGGGTGTCTGGGATGATGGTGTTGTGTGTCATGACCAGCCTTTCAAAGCACTTCATATTTACAGATGTGAGTGCTACAGGGTGGTGTAGTCATTTAGGCAGGTTACATTGGAGCTCTTAAGAAACATTTAGCAACTGACTTGGCGGAATGAATACACCCCTGATCACCCACACACAGTTCACCTTTATAGCAGCCACATACAGCATCATCACTTTGATCATTGTATAATTCCTTCTCGCATCTACTCGCTTTCCTTCTCTCACTTTTTATTTTCCCCTTGCTTTTGGACAACACAACAACTGTGTCAGTCTTTGACCAGGCAGCCAAACCTTCATAGCATAACCACTAATGGCTACACAGCCTAAGTTGTCACCATAGCGTTATGATCAACAAACTAGAACTAATGTGTTTGTACACATGGATTGGATTGTGGGTTCACTATCACGCAGTACAGTGTACAGCAAGCAGTTTAGCAGTTACACCAGCGGGTCCCAGTGGCAATACATTTGTAAAACCAAAAGCTTATATTTTTGTTAGCTTAACTTGACTTAGAGTTGCAGTGTTGGGTAACCTTAGCCAGCTAGCTAACACACATAGCATTAATCTCTGCTTGAGTCAGGTTGTTGGGTAAGCTAAATTAGCTGCATTAGCTAAGTAAGTGAAAAGTAAACTAAGAAGAAAAAAATACAATGAAATATAGCTAGCTCACTCTCGCTCTCTGCTGCTCTTCCTTAGTAGTTGAACAGTTTTGAACAAAACAATTGTCGTTCTCTCTGAGTCAACAACTCACCACACTTTATGCACTGCAGTGCTAGCTAGCTGTAGCGTATGCTTGGATTGGATGGAGAACATGTCAATTCATACTGAAAGAGGCTGGATGACGTCCCCGGGAAGTCGTCATAATTACTGTGCAAGTCTATGGAAAGGGGTGAGAACCATGTGCCTCCGAGGTTTTGTATTGAAGACAATGATCCCAGAGAAGGACTGGAAATAGCTGTCCTCCGGCTACACCATGTTGCTACCCTAAAAGGTGCTGTTGAGGCTACTGTAGACGTTTATTGCAAAACGGTGTGTTTTTAAATCAATTATTTGGTGAGTTTTATCTAAAAAGGATACCTTTTTTAATGTTTCACAATTTTTTGGTTGTTGAAATTCACTGAATAGGATGGTCCTCTTCCTCCCTTGAAGAGCCTCCACTGGTATACAAGATCACATAATGATCACAGTGTTCTACATAACCTAACCCGAATAGCATAGTATAACGTTACTGTAAGACAAATCCGCCAACACACTTTTCTTTCATGTGGCCAGAACTCAACTGTGCAAAATAGGGGGACTGAGCACGCACCCCTGAGGGGCCCCTGTGTTACAGATTAGCATGGCGGATGTGTTGTTGGCAGCCCGCCAGGAAGTCCAGGATCCAGTTGCAGAGGGAGGTGTTTAGTCCCAGGGCCCTTAGCTTAGTGATGAGCTTTGAGGGCACTATGGTGTTGAACGCTGAGCTGTAGTCAACGAATAGCATTCTCACATAGGTGTTCCTTTTGTCCATGTGTGGAGGGCAATAGAGATGGCATCATCTGTGGATCTGTTGGTGCGGTATTCAAATTGGAGTGGGTCCTAGGGTTTCTGGGATAATGGTGTTGATGTGAGCTATGACCAGCCTTACAGACGTGAGTGCTACGGGTCGGTAGACATTTAGGCAGGTTACCTTAGTGTTCTTGGGCACAGGGTCTATGGTGGCTTGCTTGAAACATGTTGGTATTACAGACTCAGACAGGGAGAGGTTGAAAATGTCAGTGAAGCCAGTTGGTCAGCGCATGCTTACATGTCTTGGTAATTAATCTGGCCCTGCGGCCTTGTGAATGTTGACCTGTTTAAAGGTCTTGCTCACAATGGCTGTGAAGAGCGTGATCACACAGTCGTCCGGAACGGCTCATGCTCTCATGCATGTTTCAGTGTTACTTGCCTCGAAGCGAGCATAAAAGTAATTTACCTCGTCTGGTAGGCTCGTGTCACTGAGCAGCTCTCGGCTGTGCTTGCCTTTTGTAGTCTGTAGTAGTTTGCAGGCCCTGCCAGAGGAGCCGGTGTAGTACGATTCGATCTTAGTCCTGTTTTGATGCTTTACCTGTTTGATGGTTCATCGGAGGGCATAGCGGGATTTCTTATAAGCTTCCGGGTTAGTGTCCCGCTCCTTGAACGCGGCAGCTCTACCCTTTAGCTCAGTGCGAATGTTGCCTGTAATCCATGGCTTCTGGTCCGGTTATGTACGTACAGGCACTGTGGGCACGACATCCTCGATGCACTTATTGATAAAGCCAGTGACTGATGTGGTGTGCTCCTCAATGCCCTCAGAAGAATCCCGGAACATATTCCAGTCTGTGCTAGCAAAACAGTCCTGTAGCTTAGCATCTTCTTCATCTGACACTGTTGTATAGATCGAGTCACTGGTGCTTCCTGCTTTAATTTTTGCTTGGAATCAGGAGGATAGAATTATGGTCAGATTTGCCAAATGGAGGGTGAGGGAGAGCTTAGTATGCGTCTCTGTGTGTGGAGTAAAGGTGGTCCAGAGTTGTTTCCCCTCTGGTTGCACATTTAACATACTGATAGAAATTTGGTCAAACGGATTTAAGTTTCCCTGCATTAAGTCCCCGGCCACTAGACCATCAGAATGTAAAACAGCCATCACTAACGCAGAGAGGCTGCTGCCTACATACAGACTTGAAATCATTGGCCACTTTAATAATTGGATCACTAGTCACTTTAAATAATGGCACTTTAATAATGTTTGCATATCTTGCATTAGTCATCTATCTATATACTGTATTTTATACCATCTATTGCATCTTGCCTATGCTGCCTGTCATTGCTCATCCATACATGTAAATGTATATATTCTTAGTCTTTACTTAGATTTGTGTGCATTAGGTAGTTGTTGAGGAATTGTTCGATTACATATTGCAGCACTGTCGCAACTAGAAGCGCAAGCATTTCGCTACACTCGCAATAACATCTGCTAACCATGGGTACTGTATGTAACCAATCAAATTTGATCTGATAATTATTCTCGCTTCCCAGCAAAATCTGCATAGCTGGGATGGTTGTATCCCCCCAACAGCTGTCAATTATTTGGTCCTTAAATTAAATAAAATAAAGTATCACAATTGTCTTTAGACAATTTTGGTCTTTAATGCAGGGCCAACAGACATGTTCCTTACTTTTTCCCCCTTCCACTTGCCTCTTCCATTTTTGTGGTAATGCTGAAATTGGGTATCATTTTGAGTAGAGCTGAAATGTCCATATATTTTTGTTTGCTGCATGTGTGACAACTCCACCAGTCCTATTTATGATATCATTAAAAATATCATAACCAAAGATATATATTTTTTTTTATCAATTAGTGTATTTGAGTTTAACCATAATATTGGTTGTAATATTTGTTTTGTCTTTTCTGGTTGATTTAAACTGAAATTGCAACCGACTTTCTATGGCTTGTTTTAAAAATAGCGATATTTTAGAGATGATGATTTCATTTTCAAATAACCTAAAGTGAGAGATTGTAAAGCCCATTCCTGAACATGGGGTCACACATTCTTGCTAGAGAACCAGTTCGGGTTTTAAGTATAGCTTTTGTATGACTGAAGCCTTTAGTGAGAAGTGTAATGCTTTAATGTTGAATCATTTCTGCTCCCCGAATTCATGATAATTATAGAAATAGGCCTGTTTAATGTTGTCTGGCTTGCTGTTCCGAAGAAAATAAAAGAAATTGCTCATATAATATATATATTTTTTTTAAATAGTTAAACAGGCATATGACTAAAGAGTTAATCAGCGTGATCTCTCCACAAATGGAAAGGTATTTTCCTTTCCACTGTAGCAAGCTCTATTTTTGCTAACTTTCTATTAAAATGTATTGTAGTGAGATAATTTCTTTGAATACCGAGTATGTCCACTTCACCGTCAGACCATTTTATTGGTAAACTACATGGTAATGTAAAAGTATCATTTTTTGTGATGCAATACATATTATAAACTGGGATGGTTCAAGCCCTGAATGCTGATTGGCTGACAGATGTGGTATATCAGACCTTATACCACGGGTATGACAAAACATTTATTTGTACTGCTCTAATTTCATTGGTAACCAGTTTATAATAGCAATAAGGAACCTCTGGGGATTGTGGTACAGTATATGGCCAATATACCACACCCCCCTCGTACCTTATTGCTTAAATGTAGTACTTATCATAATTTGGTTGTAATGCAGAGAGGTTAGAAAAAGTATCTAGATCATCTATGAGGCTGTGGAGGGATCCAAGTTGTGGATATAAAGTAAGGGGGGGGGGGGGGGGGTGCAACTCAATATTAGGAAGGTGTTCCTAAGGTTTGATATACTCTGTACATGCACAGAAGATTGGGGAAGCTCCGGATCTTTGATTGCTGCAGACAAAATCCCGTAAAAGTTGGATCCGCAAGCAACTGCCTGTAAATATAGTCTGTCAGTCACTCATATTTGCTATATTAAGTCATTGTTCAAATGGAATTTGTTTGTTCAAGTGGCGTGATTAAGCAGACACATATTTGGATGCTGAGGTAGTGAGTGGTTGTGTTTTCTCTGACTCCAGTGGGCGGTTTGGAGTGTCAACCATGGAGAGCATGCCCAGTATCTGGGGGGAGAGCCCCCCTAAGTTTGTGACAAGGCCCTCGCGTATCTTTGTCCGATTGGGACAGAGTGGCAAGTTCTCTGCCAAAATCACAGGACGCCCACAGCCCCTGGTTACCTGGCTTAAGGTGAGATGGAACAGAGAGAAGGTTTAGTAATCTCATTAACTTTCCCAAAATTCCCAGGTTTTCCAGCAATCGCACTTTGAATCTTTGTTTGAATTAGGAGGGAATAAGCATGACATTTTGGAAAGTTAACATTTAGATTTTGCAACTCTGGTTAGAACAGAGATGGTGTATTGTCTTTCAAATATGTAGGATGGTGAGTCTTAATCTCTGACATCTCTCTCTTCCACTTTTTCTCTTTGATGGGTGTCACAGGGAGATGAAGAGCTTCATACTTCTTCCCACTTCAACATGTTTGAGAAGTCGGGAATCCACTTCCTGGAGATCCGAGACGTGTGTGTGGACGATGCAGGAATGTACACCTGCTCTGTGGCCAACAGTGCTGGGAAGGCCACAGCTACAGCAGAGCTGAATGTTCAGGGTAAGATACTGCAGCCATCAACACACAGGCTGTGTCCCAAATATGACTTTTCCCCTTTGTAGTGCACTCCTTTTGACTAGGGTCCACTGAATAGGGTGCCATTTGGAACAAGTTATATTTGGGACATTTTTTGTTGTATTTGAGAGGAAATTCAGTGTGCATCCTTTCCTTTTTAGGTTCAGGCAGTGAGGCTGGCATGTGAGTATGTATCTCATACAATTCCCTGCATTGTAGTATTACTAACTGATTCCATGAGCAATTATTTTCATGAGATGTATACATTTCTACCAAATAATTCCACAAGAATTTCTCTACAGTTAAATATTCAATCCCTTGACAATGTGTTACTACAGCCTTGGTCCCTCTGCTCCGGTGGCCCCTGTCCCAAAGACAACTGACTCACCCGAAGTCAAGCACACAAGTAACGGCCTGCTCGCTGACCGGCGTTCACCTACCAAGACAGGAGACAGGACTGGGACCAGAGAGAGACTCGCCACACTCACCAGGGAGACCAAAGACCACACAGAGCTGACCAAAGCAACATGGAAGGACACCATGGTGTCTCCCAAGACCACCATCCTGGCGTCTCCCAAGCCCCCTGCAGACCTGCCTGATGAGGCCCCTAGAAAGCCTGGAGTGGCAACCCCAAAGGCTACCAGCTCCACCAGTCTGCAACACCATCTAAGAGGCCAGGGAGCTGCTAGGACCAGCCCAGACCCACACAGAGCCCCTGAGAGGGATACAAGGGATAGGGTGAAGACTCCCCCAGTGGGAGTCCAGAGCCCCCCACAGCCATCTCCAGAGCCCACTAGAGAGACTAGAAGGCAGGCCAGAGAGAGCAGGTCAGCGAGGACAGCAGTGACTGCTGGAGCTCCACCAAAATTTGACTCTGTACCTCAGAGCCAGGACACTAAAGAGGGGACCAAAGTCGCATTCAAATGCCAAGGTGATTCAAAACATCTTATGGTGTATTATATTGAACAAAAATATAAATGCAACATGTAAAGTGTTGGTCCCATGTTTCATGACCTGAAATAAAAGGTCCCAGAAATGTTCCTTAAGCACAAACATCTTGTTCCTCTAAAAATGCTGTGCAGAAATATGTTTACATCCCTGTTAGTGAGCATTTAACCTTTGCCAAGATAATCCATCCACCTAACAGATGTGGCATATCAAAAATGTGATTAATTAACAGCATGATCATTATACAGGTGCACCTTGTGCTTGGAACAATAAAAGGCCATGCTAAAATGTGCAGTTTTGTCACAACACAATGCCACAGATGTCTCAAGTTTAGAGGGAGTGTGCAATTAGCATGCTGACTAGGAATGTCCACCAGAGCTGTTGCCAGAGAATTTAATGTTAATATCTCTACCATTAGCCGCCTCCAATGTCGTTTTAGGGAATTTGGCAGTACTGTACGTCCAACCGGCCTCACAACCATAGACCAAGTGTAACCACACCAGCCCAGGACCTCCAAATCCGGCTTCTTCACTTGCGGGATAGTCTGAGACCAGCCACCCAGACAGCTGATGAAACTGGGGGTTTGCACAACCGAAGAACTGTCAGAAACAGTCCCAGTGAACCTCACCTGCATGCTCGTCGTCCTCATCAGGGTCTTGACCTTCAATGGTCACTGTCACGCTGGAAAAATGTGTTTTTCACGGTTTAAACTGTACTGGGCAGATGGCAGACTGTTTGCTGACGTCAACGTTGTGAACAGAATGCCCTATGGTGGTGGTGGGGTTATGGTATGGGCTACGAACAATGAAAACAATTGCATTTTATTGATGGCAATTTGAATGCACAGAGATACCGTGACGACATCCCGAGGCCTATTGTCATCCCATTCATCCGCCACCTCATGTTTCAGCATGATGATGCATGGCCCATTGTTGCAAGGATCTATACATAATTCCTGTAGACTGAAAATGTCCCAGTTCTTCCATGGCCTGCATACTCACCAGACATGTCACCCATTGAGCATGTTTGGGATGCTCTGGATCTACGTGTACGACAGCCTGTTTCAGTTCCCACCAATATCCAGCAACTTCGCACAGCCATTGAAGAGGATTGGAACAACATTCCACTGGTCACAGTCAACAGCCTGATCAACTCTATGCGAAGGAGATGTTTCGCGCTGCATGAGGAAAATGGGGGTCACACCAGATACTGACTGCTTTTCTGTTCCCCGACCCTTCCTTTTTTTGAAGGTATCTGTGACCAACAGATGCATATCTGTATTCCCAGTCATGTGAAATCCATGGATTAGGAATGAATTGATTTCAATTGACTGATTTCCTTATATGAACCGTAACTCTGTAAAATTCTGTATGTATTTGTCATGTTTAGATGCACATTTTTGCCAATTCACGAATACCAGTTCACTAACAGTTCTTAGGCACTTTTATTATTGCATATTTAACCCATTAGATTGACTGTTAATGTGCTCTTCCAGTCTCAGGCTCTCCCGTGGCTGGCCTGAGCTGGGTTAAAGATGGCTTCCCTTTGAGACCCAGAGCAGGGCTGAGTTTCCAGCAGGACGGCAACACACACACCCTCACTGTGGACAACGTCCAGAAAAGGGACAGTGGGACGTACGGATGCACCCTGACTACTAGCACTGGGAAGGTGTCCTCGACTTGGAACCTCACGGTCAAGAGTAAGTACTTGGTTTGGGTCCCAAATGGCACCTGATTTTTATCCAGCATTTCCGAATCCTGGTCCTGGGGAACCCAAGAGGTGCAACATGTTTTATTTTTGCCCTAGCACCACACATCTGATTTTAAAATGATCAAAGCAGTTGATTTATTTTAAATCAGGTGTGTGGTGCTAGGGAAGTCACTAAAATGTGCCCCCCTTTGAGTCCCTGGGACCTGTAGGGCTCTGGTCAAAAAGTGTTTACCATACACACTGTGGCAGGAACTAAAGGAGAACGGGAGAGCAGCATTGTTGGTTTTAATAGTGTGAACTAAGGCCCTTGTTGTGCAGGATATTTATCGCGTCATCCTTTTCATGGTTGAAGGTACAGTAGTTTAGACGTAAATGGTCTCCGCAGTCTCCAGCTCTGCCTTTTGGGTAAATAAGCGTCTAATTCATTTCCCCTGCCTGTCTTAATCAAAACACGATAATGATGAAGGCAGGCTAAACTGAGGTGAGCACATCGACCGTTTAGTTCATTCCTCAGCGGCAATGCCGATTTTTGGGCTGAGTTCAACTAAAACGAGACACTGTTGCTATTGGACCGGTCCTTATAAGCTGTCTGCGGTCTTTAACCAAATAACAGTTGGTTGTTTATTGTCCAAGTGAAACTGTTTTGATATCTGGTTGGTGGTTTTCTTTGGACTAAACGTACTGGCACCAGTCTACGGTGATTTAATTTAGGGAGAGTCCAGAATTTATCGCTTTTATTTTCCATAATACAGAGCCGTGTCGGACTCTATGCATATTCAGGTTATTGTGCTTGAGATGAGCAGTCTTTTTGTTGGGAGTGTGTGTCCTCCCAGACATGACTGCCACAATTATTGTCCACCTATGCCCTCTACTGGAGAGAAGGAAAGATTGCATCTGGTCATACACCCAGTTTGCTGATACCGCGGTCGGTTGTCCCAAGTCCGGGTAGGTATTGTTTGCGGCAGGTACTTTAGGCCAAACACTGGGGTAAAGTCTTAAGGTGGAAATGGGCCCGTTAGACTGACCAGTACCACGCATTTCAAATGTAAGGCCCCAATGTAATATATTTAGGTCGTATTCTTAATACTCTGTCTGTGTACTCCCTCCCCTGCAGACCCACGGCTGGAGGGCAAGCCCCCTGCGTTCAGCACTGTCCTGAAGGGATGTTCAGTGAGTGAGGGCCAGGACTTCCTTCTGCAGTGTTCAGTGGAGGGGGAGCCTCTACCGAACATCTCCTGGCTCCTAAACGGTGAGAGAGCCCATCATTAAAACAATTTTACATTTGACTTAAGAAATAGGTGCCATGCTCAAGGGCACAACGGACAGATTTTTCACCTAATCGGCTCAAGGATTCAAACCAGCAATCTTTCGGTTACTGGCCCAACGCTCTTAAACCGGTAGGCTACCTGCCACCCTGCATCTCCCCCTGCAGTAACTGAGAATGCAAAGTTCCAGTAACTTTCCTATAATTTCCAACTGGAATTTGGCAAAAATTACCGTAAATGTGCAACCCTAGCAGTAGCAGTCACCATTGTCTGCTAGTTACCGTATATCCATTATACCCACAAGAGGGGGGTGATAATCCTGTTTTTCAATGCTTTGCATCTCATTGGACGGACAGACGAAAATCCCTTCCACTCCTATGAAAAGTGAAGGATGAAGGGAGAAGTGGTAGGAATAACAAAAAGTCCCTGTACTCAGAACCCTCTTGAATAGATCAGCTAGGTGGGGGGGGGTGTAATTTATTACATGCGTTCACGAATGGCACCCTATTCCCTATATAGGGCACTACGGCCCTGGTCAAAAGTAGTGCACTATAAAGGTAATAAATAGGGTGCCCTTTGGGACACCGCCATAGTAAGTCTGCTACTGCTTTCCCTCTCAGCATGAGGCCGGCCCATCACAGGACCACCGTTTCACAGGTCTGGCTGCTCTGCTGCTGAAGGCTCATGTGTCTCTGTAATATGTCAGATCCCACACAGAGAATGTTGATCTTTTTCATCTTTAACTGCTCTACGTAGAGAATGTAGGAGGAAACACCTTGAATGGGCAATTTTGAAAGTCATAACTCCAAAATGGATTAATGCTATACGGGAGCCTTGGGGACGTCCATGTCTCATTAGAGTTGACGTTTGAATTGGTTACGGTAAGGGTTAAGGTTAGGGTAAGGTTAGGGGTCAGGGTTTAGCCTTGGGAGTATGGACGTCCTAAGGGTACCCAATATCACTAACCAAAATGAAAGCTTGGCATGACAATTGATCTAGCAGAATTCCAACTGAACATAGTATTTTTTTATTGTAGCTAGGTCATTTTTATCCTTCCATATTTAATGAAGATGGATCACAATTTGTTAAGAGTTAGACAAAATCAATCTATCACCTGAGCCTAACTTGGCTCACAACATAGGGCTACAGTTCTTAACTGTAACTTTCATTTCTAGTCAAAAGTTTGGCTCCTGAACTTGTTTGTGAAGCGTCTTGGCCAATGTAATTGTTTGTGTTTTGTTTTACTTCGGTGGCCAAATGTGTTTGAGTTGAATTATCCTCGTTAGAAAACATAGCTGAAAAGTATTAAAGGTCCAATGCAGCCGTTTTAATCTAAATATCAAATAATTTCTGGGTAACAATTAAGTACCTTACAGTACTTAATTATAAAAAAAAATAGCTTCTTAGCAAAGAGCAATTTCTCAAGCAAGAAATTTGCTAGGACTGTCTGGGAGTGGGCTGAGTGGGGAGGGGAAAATTGAAAACTAGCTGTTATTGGCAGAGCGGTTTGGCACTTTCTTTCTTATTGGTTTATTAACTAATTTACCATGTAGTGACGTCACCAGGCAGACCAAAGCTCCATCTCAGCAAAACAAGATGACATTTCAGGCGGTCTTTTCAAACAGCTCTTACAGTACACTAGAAAGGCATTATCATTATTTTCACAACTCCACAGTATTATTTCAACCTCATAGTGCTGAAATATAAAACATATGAAAATCACATTTTGTCTGTACTGGGCCTTTAAGAGGCATCTTTAAAATAGAGATTTAATCTTTAAACTCAAATAGAATTGACTTGTTCCTGATTTTAGTGAAGGATCTAACATAGTTTGTGTCCCAAATGGCACCCTATTCCCTTCATAGTATACTACTTTTTGACCAGACCCCTATGGGTCCTGGTCAAAAGTAGTGCACTATATAGAGAGTAGGGTGTCACTTGGGACGTAGCCATAGTTTCCACAAGGCCACTTCTCTTAGTGCTCCAGGTCTGAGCTGTACGGGAACTGTTGATGTTATACTCTGGTCTCTTGAAGACGGATGGACAGTTAATGGCATCACACTTATCTCAGGGAAGAGAAATAGTCCCCGCTCCCAGCAGGGATCCCAGCACCGACCGATTCGCAGCCCTCTGTTCTTTCCGCTGGAAAATACACCCACAGCCATTAAACAAATATGAGGCCTAGGAACCATATAAAGGAAAAACATGCATCGCTGCCTCCTGAAACCTCTTCTGAAATATTACACACAGCTAGACTTGGCAAGTGTTTGTGCTCCAAAAGCAGACATCTGAGACTCTCTCTCTTTCCAAACTCTGACCTGTGCCGGCCGATTATGAAATGCCTACCACAAGGACAAAAGAAAAGCCTCCCCTGGATTTCAAAGTGAATGCCTTTCTTGGGATTGGGTGGTCCAGCACCGGGAGGGAGCAAGAGCCGTTTATATAGCGGTGGTGCATAAATATTGCATATTGTACATTCCTTTCCGTTACTCTCTTTTTGTGTCGTCATTAGCACAGTATACATGATCTCAATTTGAGCTCCAAAATTTGTAAAACTCCAAATTGTGATTGTGCCGATTTATTTACTGGTTCATTGAATCATGTTGTGCGCTGTAGTTAACAAAACTCTGTGTGGCTCGTGCTAAAACAATGACGTCATATCTGTATTCCGACATCTTTATACACCTTCGCCATTGTTGGTGTCAGACCATCACAACTCGTATATTATTTGACCCCTTTCTCCACAATTTCATGGTATCCAATTGGTAGTTACGTTCCTGTCCCATCGCTGCAACTCCCGTACGGACTCGGGAGAGGCGAAGGTCGAGAGCCGTGCGTCCCCCGAAACACAACCCAACCAAGCCTCACTGCTTCTTGACACGACGACCCATTTAACCCGGCAGCCAGCTGCACCAATGTGTCGAAGGAAACGCCATACACCTGGCGACCGTGTCAGCGTGCATTTGTGCCCGGCCCACCACAGGTGGATCAATTTAACACAGAGCTAGCTAGCTGCCTGTCTGTGTAAACTCAGGCCTGCAGGGAAACACACATCCGATCAGTTACAAGGTTGTTGTTGTTGTTTTTTACATTCGTGTAGTCTTTCTCTGCCACCACACATTTATTTTGTTTTATGAGCGATTCCACAACAAACATTTTCTTTGTTCAATATGAATGAATGAATATTAGTCTCTTGCTTAATTTCTAATAATCTTTCTTCAATCATCTCTCTCCATGTAATACTGCTCTCCTTTACTTTTACACTCTTAGTGTAAGAAACTTTTTTGTTGTTGTTGCTGTGTGTGGACTGGGTTTAGGTGTTTCCTCCTCGAGTGTGACGCATGTTCCTTCCCCCACTCCCCCTCCAGACAAGCCAGTGCCGCATGCCCACTCTGCCTTTGAGAATGGCCTGACCCAACTCACAGTCCAGGGTGCACTGCCAGAGGACGAAGGCCAGTACGCGTGTGTCGCTGAGAACAGCCATGGGAGAGCGGTGTGCACTTCCAGAGTCATCGTCAAAGGTGGGCTTGGGAGCCTCTACAGTGGCCGTATGTATCAAGCTTCTCAGAGTGGGTTCAGCTCCTCCCTGCTGTTCATTAAGATCCAAAATGTATAACTGATCATATACCATGACCTGTACTCTGAGACACTATTTACATACAATACACATTACACTGAGAGTACAAAACATTAGGAACACCTTCCTAATATTGAGTTGCACCCCCTGTTACCCTCAGAACAGACTGTTAAACAGCAATCACTAACATTGAGTGGCTGCTGCCAACACACTGTCATTGACACTGACCCAACTCCAGCCACTTTAATAATGGGAATTGATGGGAAATGATGTAAATATATCACTAGCCACTTTAAACAATGCTACCTTATATAATGTTACTTACCCTACATTATTCATCTCATATGCATATGTATATACTGTACTCTAGATCATCGACTGCATTCTTATGTCACTAGCCACTTTAACTATGCCACTTTGTTTACTTTGTCTACATACTCATCTCATATGTATATACTGTACTCGATACCATCTACTGTATGCTGCTCTGTACCATCACTCATTCATATATCCTTATGTACATATTCCTTATCCCCTTACACTGTGTATAAGACAGTAGTTTTGGAATTGTTAGTTAGATTACTTGTTGGTTATCACTGCATTGTCGGAACTAGAAGCACAAGCATTTCGCTACACTCGCATTAACATCTGCTAACCATGTGTATGTGACAAATAAAATTTGATTTGATTTGAACAGCCTCAATTCATCGGGGCATGAACTTTACAAGGTGTCGAAAGCATTCCACAGGGATGCTGGCCCATGTTGACTCCGATGTTTCCCACAGTTGTGTCAAGTTGACTGGATGTCCTTTGATTGGTGGACCATTCTTGATACACACGGGAAACAGTTGAGTGTGAAAAGCAGCGTTGCAGTTGTTGACACACTCAAGAACTACCATACCTTGTTCATAGACACTTAAATTGTTTGTCTTGCTCATTCACCCTCTGAGTGGCACACATACACAATCATATCTCAAGGCTTCAAAATCCTTCTTTAACCTGTCTCCTCGCCTTCATCTACACTGATTTGAAGTGGATTTAACAAGTGACATCAATAAGGGATCATAGCTTTCACCTGGATTCACCTGGTCACTCTTTATGTCATGGAAAGAGCAGGTGTTCCTAATGTTTTGTACACTCAGTGTACACCACAATGGCTTTGGAAATATTTTTTTTAGGACAAGTGAAAAGTCTGCTTTACTAAAATGATGGTCATGTAGGGGAATGCCGAATTAATATTTCAAGTTATTAAAAGAAAATGTAAATTTTTGAACATCTGAACACACATGCATGTTATGCTGAAAAATTCTTTAAACATGCTATATATAGAAACATCTCCGGTAAAATATAAATCTATACAGTACCAGTCAAAATTTTGGACACCGACTCATTCAAGTTTTTTTTTTACTGTTTTCTACATTGTAGAATAGTAATGAAGACATCAAAAGTATGCCATAACACATATGGAATCATGTAGTAACTAACAAAGTGTCAAACAAATCAAAATATATTTTATATTTGAGATACTTCAAAGTAGCCACACTTTGCCTTGACAGCTTTGCACACTCTTGGCATTCCGCCAACCAGCTTCATGAGGTAGTCACCTGGAATGCATTTCAATTAACCGGTGTGCCTTGTTAAAAGTTCATGTGTGGCATTTCTTTCCTTTTTAGTGCATTTGAGCCGATCGGTAGGGGTGGTATACAGAAGATAGCAATATTTGGTCAAATTCGTATTATGCCAAGAACAGCTCAAATAAGCAAAGGGAAACAACAGTCCATCATTACTTTAACATTACATTTACATTTAAGTCATTTAGCAGACGCTCTTATCCAGAGCTACTTACAAATTGGTGCATTCACCTTATGACCTCCAGTGGAACAGTAGTGCATCTAAATCTTTTCAGGGGGGGGGGTGAGAGGGATTACTTTATCCTATCCTAGGTATTCCTTAAAGAGGTGGTGTTTCAGGTGTCTCCGGAAGGTGGTGATTGACTCCGCTGTCCTGGCGTCGTGAGGGAGTTTGTTCCACCATTGGGGGGCCAGAGCAGCGAACAGTTTTGACTGGGCTGAGCGGGAACTGTACTTCCTCAGTGGTAGGGAGGCGAGCAGGCCAGAGGTGGATTTAATGCATGAAGGTCAGTCAATCCGGAAAATGTCAAGAACTTTGAAAGCTTATTCAAGTGCAGTCGCATAAACCATCAAGTGCTATGATGAAACTGGCTCTCATGAGGACTGCCACAAGAAAGGAAGACCCAGAGGTATCTTTGCTGCAGGGGATAAGTTCATTAGTTCCTAGCCTCAGAAATCCGCAATTAACTGCACCTCAGATTGCAGCCCAAATAAATGCTTCATAGAGTTCAAGTAACAAACACATCTCAACATCAACTGTTTAGAGGAATCAGGCCTTCATGGTTGAATTGCTGAAAAGAAACCACTACTAAAGGACACCAATAAGAAGAATATACTTGCTTGGGCCAAGAAACACGAGCAATGGACATTAGACTGGTGGAAATCTGTACTTTTGGACTGATAAGTCCGCATGTGTAGTTCCCACCGTGTAGCATGGAGGAGGAGGTGTGATGGTGTAGGTGTGTGTTGCTCGTGACAATGTCTGTGTTTTATTTAGAATTCAAGGCACACTTAACCAGCGTGGCTACCACAGCATTCTGCAGCTATTCGCCATCCCATCTGGTTTGAGCTTAGTGGGACTATAATTTGTTTTTCACCATGACAATGACCCAAAACACACCTCCAGGATGTGTAAGGGCTATTTGACCAAGAAGGAGAAGGATGGAGTGTTGTATCAGATGACCTGCCCTCCACAATTCCCTCGACCTCAACCCAATTGAGATGGTTTGGGATGGTGAGTTGGACCGCAGAGTGAAGGAAAAGCAGACAACTCCTCAGCATATGTGGGAACTTCTTCAAGACTGTTTGAAAAGCATTCCAGGTGAAGCTGGTTGAGAGAATGCCAAGAGTGTGCAAAGCTGTCATCAAAGCAAAGAATCTCATCTAAAATGTATTTTGATTTGTTTAACACCTTTTTTGGTTACTACATGATTCCATATGTGTTATTTTATAGTTCATAGTAGAAAATAGTAACTATAAAGAAAAACCCTTGAATGAGTAGGTGTGTCCAAACTTTTGACTGGTACTGTACATAAAATGTGTCTCATACTATCAGGCTATTTTAAGTCTTAGCAATCTTTTGGCTTTGAGAATGTGCTCAATCCATGATGGGAAATATGCTTCTCTTCTCAGAAGAATGAGCATTTGACTGTTTACTAAAGCCCTGAAATGTCTATATTGAGAGTACTTTGAGCCCTTTGATAAGCAACGCTGCTGCTCTAAGAGAATATCTATTTTAGGGCTCTGATGTTGCATTTAAGGAAACATCTGCTCTCTCTGTTCCAGCATGCATCTTGTCTACATCCCAAACGGCACCACATTCCCTATATATTCCCTACATTCCATATATATAGTCCACTACTTTTTTTTCTTTTTTTATCCTGGTCAAAAGTCCTGGTGTACTCTGTAGGGAATAGGGTGCCATTTGGGACAGAAACCTTGTCTTTCAGCGCACACAGGGCTTCATGGCAGAGGTTCAGCTTTTTATAATGTGAAATGCCATCATTTTCCCACACATGCACCGTGAGTTCAGCATGCAGCATGAGAGAGCGAGAAATTACAGCTTGTTTGACTTGCTAGCACACCAACCATCTTGGTCATGCATTAAGAACTAATGGCACTCATTCCTTTTTAGTAGCAAAAGAGTGCTAGAGCAGTGAGAGAGTATAACTGTAAGGACACCCACAATCCAATCTGTTTGGAAGCACATTCTATGAAGTCCTTTATAATGCATTATAATACACTTATGTTTAACGGTAATGACACTGACTGTAAGATTCCATAGTGATCTCGATCTACAGGTTAACCTTCACTTCAATCGAAGAGTCTTCTTTCTAAGCCCTGATTTAAAGATGCAACGCTTCATGCAGATGGGCTAGCTGCAAGCCAAGTGGCCGTTGATTCGCTTGGCAAGTTGGCATCACACTGAATCTGTGAGAACAAGTAGATGAGTGGATTGGTGCCCATTTATATGATGCCAGTCTAAAGAGGTAGGGTGAGTCTGCTATGTTCAACACAGCTAAGATATTGTTGAAGAACAGCCATGGCAGTGTTAGCTGTAAGTTAACTTCTCATCATACTGTACATATACCTACAGTATATGACAGCGGAGGCTGCTGAAGGGAGGACGGCTCATAATAATGGCCGGAATGGAGTGAATGGAATGGTATGAACCAGATGGTTTTCTTGGGTTAGTTACCATTCGATTACGCTCCATCCCAGCCATTACTATGAGCCGTCCTCCCCTCAGCAGCCTCCAATGATATATGAATACTGTAAGGTGTGATGGTTTCTTTTTTACTATTGAAATGCCTTTGGGAAATGCAAAATGTTTATATTGACTGTTGAGTATTGCATGCCTTAGGATTGGTAGAGGGGCTAGAGGATGTCCCACGCAGTTAGGCTCCCTGCATTATTATTAACTTTTGTTTAAAGTCGGGCCCTTGGGCCATGTGTAAACTGTTATGAGGGCTCCTCAGATTACTGTCGGTCCCAAATGGCACCATATTCCCACTACTTTTGACCAGGGCTGACGAAAAGCTCCCATAGGCCCAGGTGAAAAGTTAGTATAGTATAAAGGGTATAGGGTGCCATTTGGGACGCAGCCTGAGGCAGCAGTGAAACGGGGCTTTTTAAGCAGTAGTGCTGATGGAGATGCCTTGGATCTTCCCTCTGGCATGCTGGGTATGTATACAGACAGTGGGCTGTGTTTATGACCAGCCCTGTCTTGTAGGGTCCTGACGTCCACAAGGTTAGGGCCACTAGATTTATGAACCTGGGGAAGGGGGTTGACTCTACGTAGAACCAAACGCCATACATGGTGCGTATGAATCAAGGAGCGAGGGCCAAAAAGGTCCTCGCTCTCTCTCTCTCTCTCTCAGGAAGCCCTCCGTAATAGAGAAGTCCCTCGTGGAAATGTGCCTGTTTCGCTCAGAACAGCTTGTCATCTTGCTCCCTCTGTCCCTTTTTATTTTGATATATGATTTCTTTCTATATAACTGTATTGTGATAATACATGTTTTTATCATTAGATTCAACTTAGCTTTTTACCCCATTATGACTAAAGTATAATTGATGAGTCAAGTAATTTGATTTTGACTCTTAAAGACCTTGGCAAGAGCATCGCCCTTTTCCCCTCATGTCCTATGGTCATCTTTAATGAGATTATCCAAGTGTTTGCTTTTTCAGGACATGTACCTCACTAGTTTGCCAATAACATCACATCATCAGTCATTTGGAGTGTCCAGATCGTCGCTGTGGTGTTTAGAGCACGGGTCTAAAGTATGATAAGAGCTGTAATTGGAGTACTGTAACGTGTCCGATCAAAAGTAGTGCACTGTATAGGGGTTAGGGTGCCTTTTGGGACGCACACCTGGTAACGTTCAGGACATATCTCGTATTCATCCCAAATGGCACCCTATTCCTTATTTTGTGTGTTACTTTTGACCAGGGCTCTGTTCACAAAGAGTGCACTAAATAGGGAAAATGGTGCCATTTGGGATGCAGATATAGCATTGCGTTGTGCTCTGGAAACTTCTCCAGATGGCAAGTCTGTAGTTATGGATGAGATTCTACTCCCGACTTCTGAGGATGACAAAATGTGATCAGAGTAGGAGGAATTCTATCGTAATAATTATTCATTCTGACTCCATAATCATGTGTATAAAATGCATACGGCCCTGTGAGTCTCTGACGGGTCTAGCAAGATAGCTAATCATTGCATCACCAGACTATAATGTGTCTATCTTGTACCATAATGGAATTAACAATGTTCGGATACTTATAAGCTGATTCTAGAGATCTAAGTTCTCGCATTATTTGAGTCACGTTTAGAGCAGAGTTGTCAAGGTGGAAACCAAGTGTACGATGTGTAGTATAATTACAGTACCAGTCAAAAATTGACACACCTTCTCATTCCATATTTTGTTGTTTTTTGTTGTTGCTAGTTTCTACATTGTAGAATAATAGTGACGGCATCAAAGCTATGAAATAACACATGGAATCATATAGTAACCAAACAATTGTTAAACAAATCAAAATACATTTTAGATTCTTCAAAGTAGCCACCGCCACCCTTTGCCTTGACAGCTTTGCACACTTGTGGCATTCTCTCAACCAGCATCATGAGGTAGTCACCTGGAATGCATTTCAATTAATAGGTGTGCCTTGTTTTAAAGTTCATTTGTAGCATTTATTTCCTTCTTAATACGTTTGAGCAAACCAGTTTTGTTGTGACAAGGCAGGGGTGGTATATAGAAGATAGCCCTATTTGGTAAAAGACCAAGTCCATATTATGGCAAGAACAGCTCAAATAAGCAAAGATAAATGACAGTCCATCATTACTTTAAGACATAAATGTCAGTCAATCCGGAAAATGTCAAGAACTTTCTTCAAGTTTCTTCAATTGCAGTCGCAAACACCATTGAGCGCTATAATGAAACTGGCTCGCATGAGGACCGCCACAGGAAGGGAAGACCCAGTTACCTCTGCTGCAGAGGATAAGTTCATTAGAGTTAACTGCACCTCAGATTGCAGCCCAAATAAATGCTTCACAGAGTTCAAGAAACGGACATATCTCAACATCAACTGTTCAGTGGAGACTGCGAGAATCAGGCCAATGGACATTAAACTCGTGGAAATCTGTCCTTTGGTTTGATGAGCCCAAATTTGAGATTTTTGGTTCCAACCGGCATGTCTTTGTGAGACAGAGTAGGTTAACGGATGATCTCCACGTGTGGTTCCCACCGTGAAGCATGGAGGAGGAGGTGTGATAGTGTGTAAGGGCTATTTGACCAAGGAGAGTGATGGATTGCTGCATCAGATGACCTGGCCTCCACAATCACCAGACCGCAACCCAAGTGAGATGGTTTGGGATGAATTGGACCACAGAGTGAAGAAAAAGCAGCCAACAAGTGCTTAGCATATGTGGGAAGTCATTCAGGACTGTTGGAAAAACAGTCTTCATGAAGCAGGTTGAGTGCTGTCAATGCAAAGGGTGGCTACTTTGAAGAATCTCAAATTTACTATATATATTTAGATTTTTCATAACACTTTTTTTTGGTTACTACATGATTCCATATGTGTTATTTCATAGTTTTGATGTCTTCACTGTTATTCTACAATGTAGAAAATATATATTTTTAAAATGAATGAATAGGTGTTGCCAAACTTTTGACTGGTACTGTATATTTATCATTAGTCCAGAACAACAAAACAAAGAATATTACTCTGAATTACAAGGACTACAGTATGAAGCCAATTTAAAAGTGATAAAGATGCATTACAAGTATGCAATAAGAATATAATTAGAAAATGTGTACATACCATACATTTTTCTACAATGTAGAAGATTGTCTGTCTAATAACATAGCATACACACTATGGCATAGGCCTACAAAGTATAGCCAGGAAATTTGCAATAGAAGTTCTCAATGAATGAAGCAACCCATTTCAATTTCCTCCATCGATTAATTAGCATCACTCTGCTGGCCAACAAACAAAATGCATAAAACTTCACAATCATTCTCAAAACCTAATCGACACACACTCAATCTAAATGATAGGGGCTTTGAACTGACCACCGTCCGGCGACCAGTTTAGTTCAGCAAGATAAATCCTTAACTTGCAGCTCTTCAGAGCTACTGAAGGGATCCAAACATGACAATTTAATTGAATCAGTCGTCATGCCTCTGAGTGTGCCAGTATCCTTGGACCTCCGTGGCAATGTCCGGCCCCAGAGAAAGCCACTGGCGAAGGTGTGCTCCACTCCTGTGATGCGTATAAATATGGTCATCCATCCGGACAGTGCCATAAATCGTGATCAAATCATCACGCTGTGCCTTGGCGCCGACGTGTCTTCATCACCGCTTTCATCATCGGTCAACCTCTAATTCTTCAACGACAAGTCCATATGAGGATCAGCTGTACACTTGTAATGTTCTGCTCCAGAGCCTCTGAAAGTTTTCAGACTATACGCTTGGCTGCCAATGTCATTGAGAACACAGGTTTTCCACATTCTTTGGCATGGTTTCTTCAGTACTGTAGGTTTCAGATGTCCTGGCCGGAGTAGATTGCCAGCCAACTGAGTAATTGATGTAGGAGAGCTCTTGCTCTTGGCCCGGAGGTTCATCTTTATCTGAACAAGCGGAGACTCCCATGCGATGCACAGGGCTCCCAAATCAAATCAAAATCAAATGTTATTGGTCACATATACACATGGTTAGCAGATGTTATTGTGAGTGTAGCGAAATGCTTATGCCTAATGCTTCTAGATCCGACAGTGCAGCAGTATCTAACAGGCAATATCTAACAATTCCACAACAAAACCTAATATACACAATCTAGTAAAGGAATGGGATGAGAATATATAAGTATTAAATATATGGATGAGCAGTGACAGTGGCGAAGATGCAATAGATAGTTAAGGATACAGTATATACATATGAGATGAGTAATGCGAGATATGCAAACATTCTTAAAGTGGCATTACCCCATAGGGTTCAGGTCAGAAGTATTGCACTATGTACAGGAAATAGGGTGCCATTTGGGAAGTACTATAAGAAATCTACTCCAGCCTTAATATACAGTGCATTCGGAAAGTATGGGGAGCGTCGCTGCACAGCTATTTTCAGGTCTCTCCAGAGATGTTTGATCGGGTTCAAGTCCGGGCTCTGGCCGGGCCACTCATGGACATTCAGAGAAGTGTCCCAAAGCCGGTCCTGCGTTGTCTTGGCTGTGTGCTTAGGGTCATTGTCCTGTTGGAAGGTGAACCTTCGCCTCAGTCTGCGCTCCTGAGCACTCTGGAGCAGGTTTTTATCAAGGATCTCTCTGTACTTTGCTCAGTTTATCTTTCCCTTGATCCTGACTAGTCTCCTAGTCCCTGCCGCTGAAAAACATCCCCCACAGCATGATGTTGCCACCACCATGCTTCACCGTAGGGATGGTGCCATGTTTCCTCCAGACGTGACACTTGGTATTCAGGCCATGGAGTTCAATCTTGGTTTCATCAGATCAGAGAATCTTGTTTCTCATGGTCTGAGAGTCCTTTAGGTACCTTTTGGCAAACTCCAAGTGGGTTGTCATGCGTCTTTTACTGGGGAGTGGCTTCTGTCTGGCCACTCTACCATAAAGGTATGATTGGTGGAGTGCTGGAGAGATGGTTGTCCTTCTGGAAGGTTCTCCCAAACCAAGGCTCTTCTCCCCCGATTGCTCTGTTTGGCTTGGCGGCCAGCTCTAGGAAGAGTCTTGGTGGTTCCAAACTACTTCCATTTCAGAATAATGTTCTTGGAGACCTTAAATTCTGCAGAAATGTTTTGGTACACTTCCCCAGATCTGTGCCTCAACACAATCCTTTCTCGGAGCTCTACGGAGAATTCCTTCGACCTCGTGGCTTGGTGTTTGCTCTAACATGCAGTCAACTGTGGGATCTTATATGGACAGGTGTGTGCCTTTCCAAATCATGTCCAATCAATTGAATTTACCACAGGTTGACTCCAATCAAGTTGTAGAAACATCTCAAGGATGATCAATGGAAACAGAATGCACCTGAGCTCAATCTCGAGTCTCATGGCAAAGCGTCTGAATAGTTATGTAAATAAGGTCTGTTTTTATTTTTAATACATTTGCAAAAAATTCTGAACCTGTTTTTGTTGTCGTTATGGGGTGCTGTGTGTAAATTGAGGATTTTTATTTTATCCATTTTAGAATAAGGCTGTAATGTAACAAAATGTGGGAAAAGGGAAGGGGTCTGAATACTTTCCGAATGAACTGTATAGTATTCCAAGACTCCATCTAGAATAACTATTGATTTACATGACAAACAGTCCATTGGGAGAATGCTGCTGAATCTCAAGTTGGTTGTCTTGGCTTAGTGTGCGGCTTAGTAAATGACTCATGTTCTTAAAGTAACCCTACTAATGTTGTCGTTACATTTCAGCGAAGAATATTTTCAAGAGGACGGACCCTCCAAATGCAGTTGACGCCAAGAAGCCGTCGAAGCCGTCTGCCCCTGTATTCCTACGTGGTCTGAAAGATCTGAAAGTCATGGACGGTAGCAAAGTCATCATGACCGTAGAGGTGGCGGGTAAGAGAAGGCCTAGTCTCTCCTCCTCCTAGGTCATATTCTTTAGGTAGCAAATGAAAGAAAACAGACTACCTAGACGAGTCCAATAAGAACACCTTTTGTTTTTATATTCCGTTGAAAAGCATTTCAATGACGGTGTGCCACAGTGAATACATACAACCCTGGTCGGTGTCTTGTGTTGGCACTTATTCCTATTAATCAGACTGGAAAACTCATATCTTTTGCTATTGTTTTCAGTGTTTTTAGCAACTCTGTTTGCTTTAGACACTGGTATTTCCTGCTCAGCCCCCCCAGAGATAAGTTGTTTGGTTTTTGGTTGTTTTATGCATTTGCATTTCCTTCCAACATGTGACCTGAGGGGATGGGTAGCCTCTTGGAGTATTATCATTTCTTATTATATCATCTTCATCATCCCACTTCCTGTTTGTCTGAGAGGTTGTTCGCAGGAGTCGCAAGTAGTATGGCGTATGATTTAAGTTATTATTCTAGGCCTTTCATCATTTAATGTAAATGGTGATGGAGCGGGATGGTCTCTCACTGTATTTTCTTATGGAGATTTATGATGACAGTAATCCCACATGCAATTTATTCAATTATACCATGCATCATACCTGTGTGTAAAATGCATAATATTATGCAAGATAATTCTAAGTCACAGCATGTGTTATGTAACACAACCTGTCATGTTATAGGGCACAATTCAAATGATTTTAAATTACAAAATTACATATTGGTTTCCTTACTCAGTAAGCAGTCTGACAGAAATCCATGTTTTGGTTTTGTTTACCTGGCCACGTTCTTCAAATGCTAACTTTTTAGCATGTTTGTCCAAAAATCAACTTATTATCCAAACAATTAGTATGTTTTGTGTTTCATGTCCAAAGTATCTTAAAGTAGCTTTATTGAGCTAAACGATACATGTCAGACACTTTTTAGGATGATTGGGGCATGAAGCAAGAAAAATGTTAACTTCTGGAACAATGACTTACATTGGTCTTTGGACAATAATGCTAAAAAAGTAATTTGGAGACCGTGACCAGGTAGACAAAGCCAAACACAACCACGTCCAAACACAAGGTTTAATGTCAAATGTTGTGGTCGTAGGGAATCCTCATCCAGAGATTGTGTGGCTCCACAATGGGAAGGAGATCCAGAAGTCAGAGGACTTCCACTTTGAGCGGAAGGGGAGCCAATGCAGTCTGTTCATCCAGGAAGTCTTCCCTGAGGACACTGGGAAGTACACCTGTGAGGTGTGGAACGAAGTGGGAGAGGTTCGCACCGAGGCCTCGCTCACTGTGCAAGGTAGGCTAGTAGCCTAAACTCCACCTAAGCTAGCTCAGTATCTCTGATGAAATATCTCTAGTAGGATGTAGTTTATGCCTAGGGTCATTTTCCCCAGGTTTTCCAGATATCCCGATTTTTGGAATATTCCTGGAATCAGAGAATCCGGAATAAGTTGGGAATCTTCCAACCAGGATTTTATGGAAAGAAGTTACAGGAAATTCACAACCGTAGTCATGCCATAATGTTGTCTCTGTCTTCCAGAGCCCCAGGATGGGGTGCAGCCCTGGTTCATCACTAAGCCCAAGTCCACCACTGCCTCCTTGGGCCAGAATGTCCTGCTGTCCTGTGCCATCGCTGGGGACCCCTTCCCCCAGTGGAGCTGGATGAAGCAGGGCCAGGTGGTGACCACTGGGCTGGACTATGAGATTCTGCAGAAAGAGGATGTGGTGTCCCTGCTCATCAGGCGAGTCCGGCCCCACCACGGCGGGGACTACGAGATCAGCCTGAGGTAGGCATTTGAGATGCGCTTGGACTCCTTACACAGTAGATGACTCACTTCTGTAGTGTCGGGAGAAGGATGTTGGAACACAATAACACTGCCATTTACAATGTAACATACTATAAGGTAGTGGTTTTGAAGCTGGGGGTCCCGACCTCCCGGGAGGTCGAGAGAAGGTTCTGGGAAACTGAACGGGGGGGAAAATATTTTGTTTCCAAACATATTTTAATAAGCTGAATATACCATTGGTATTTTATATGTAGACCTTTGCCTATTCAATCTGGTTAGCAACATAGGCCGACACATATTGGACCAAATTCTTCTTTAAAAAACATTTCTGTGATTCAGAACCAAAACGTTGCGACTGTTGATCATGACCAAAGACCAGTCATCGGCATTGGCACGCAAAGGCGGGCACACACTTCCAGATTAGTGACCAGAAAGCACTTGTGTAGGTTACTGGCTGTATGTATAAATATAGCTGTAACATCACACTGCCTTCAATACCTGTGGCTGATGAACATTCTGGCTAATTTATTACGATATTTGTGAGGAAGGCAACAGCTACGGACAGACCTTACAGTGAAAAGCTTACTTACGAGCCCCTAACCAACAATGCAGTTTAAAAAAAAATGGATAAGAATAACAAGTAATTAAAGAGCAGCAGTAAAATAACAATAGTGAGACTATGTACAGGGGGTACCGGTTAGTTGAGGTAATATCTACATGTAGGTAGTGTTATTAAAGTGGCTACGCATAGACGATAACCACAGAGAGTAGCAGCAGTGTAAAAGAGGGGGGGGTGGCAAATGCCAATAGTCTGGGTAGACATTTGATGAGGTGTTCCGGAGTCTTATGGCTTGGGGGTAGAAGCTGGTTAGATGCCTCTTGGACCTACACTTGGCGCTCCAGTTCCGCTTGCCGTGCAGTAGCAGAGAGAACAGTCTATGACTAGGGTGGCTGGTGACTTTGACCATTTTTTGGGCCTTCCTCTGACACCGCCTGGTATAGAGGTCCTGGATGGCAGGGAGCTTGGCCCCAGTGATGTACTGGGCTGTTCACACTACCCTCTGTAGTGCCTTGCAGTCGGAGGCCGAGCAGTTGCCATACCAGGCAGTGATTCAACCGGTCAGGAAACTCTCGATGGTGCAGCTGGACTCAAGAGAAGTGACATGATATCCCTAGTTGATATTGGCTACTAACATGAATGACTTTCAGCTCAAAATGTTAAGTGTAAAATGTAGTTTATTTCTGTATCTTGTGTCTTGAAAATGTGTGCTTGTCAAACAGTTTGAGAAACACTACTATAAGGTGCTACTACCACATGTCTGCCTATGCCAAAGTTGAATTTTAAATCAATGTTTTGATTGGTTATTATAATACATGGATTAGTATGAGGATTACGAATGTTGAAAAATTATGTTTTTAGGGCAATCCAAGACCAGCATCAGTGAGACACATCACTGAGCCTCTTCTTGATTTGGTCTTAAAAGCAAGGGCCAGTAGTTAAAACCTTCCCCCTCCCTAGTTTTCCATTCACCTTCTCATCCTCTCTCTCTTTTCTTCTAGGAACAAAGTGGGTGACTGCAGTTGTGCTGCCACTCTGTTAGTCAGTGAGGGTGCTGTGGTGTCCAGTGGAGAGCACCAAACGTATGTAGCTAGCTATCCTACTGCTTCACTGTCGAGTCCCCTCAGCCTGGACTATTTTTGCCTTCCCTTCTCCCCACTAACTCCCCCCTCCCCAGACCCCGCTTTCGAATCAGCTTAATCCCTGAATATAACCAAATAAATTGTTTACAGTACCTTTTCCAGCTGTGCCATTGTTCAAAGCCAGGGGTTTGGGGGATGGGGCCCCGTTCAGGGTGCATGCCCTTATAAGGCTACTGAAGTCATCTCTGATGTAACATCAAGTTGAGTTGTGGTCCCCCCCCCCCAATTAACCAGTGGATGTCGGGGCTTTTAAACGACCACTGTTTTTTTCCCTCCTCTCTCTGTCTCTCTGTGCTACTGCAGGCTTGAGCCTTGTCAGCGTGTGGGAGGAGTGGACGGGACAGTGCGAGGCAGAGGAGCACCGAGCAGCATTCAGCAGCAGCAGGAGTCGGAGGAGCCCAGCGCAACCCGAGGACTCCTGAAGAGGCGCGTGGAGACCAAGGAGCACCCCGAGGACCAGATCCGCCTGCAGGAGGCTGAGCAGCGCGACTTCCGCACGGTGCTGGGCAGGAAAGTCACCACCAAGAGCGTCTCTGAGGAGGACCTGAAGGAGATCACGGCGGAACAGATGGACTTCAGGAGCCAGCTCCAGCCCAGAGGGGTCAAGCCCAAGACCCTGTCTGAAGATGAGAGGAAGGTCAACGCTCCCGCACAGGTGGACTTCAGAGCCGTCCTGGGTAAGAAGGGGGGAGCCCCTAAACAAGGCGCCGCTCCTGCCGAAAAAGGAGAGCCTGCAGATTTTAGATCGGTTCTGGCCAACAAGAAGAAGCAGACGAGCTTGGAGAACAACGGGGAGAGCCCTGCTCCAGCAGCAGCTCTGGCACCAGCAGCAGCAACACCCAAAGCTCCTGCTTCTTCCCCTGACAAGAAAGAGAAGGAGAAGAACGCTGTCAACTGTGTGGATGGTGGGATTATTGATAAGAAGAATAACAACATTGGAAAGGAGCCAGCGTTCAGTCAGAAGCTGAGTGATGTGAGCGTGGTGGACGGGGCTCGACTGCGACTACAGTGCCAGGTGACCTGTGACCCCCCTGCTACCACTACCTGGACACTAGACGGGAAGGTCATCAAGCCGTCCAAGTTTATCAAGCTGTCCAACGAAGGTAAATGTATGGCCTACTACTAAAACGACCATGTCTGCCTCCCAAATGGTACACCTATTCCCTTTCTATAGTCCAGAGCCCAAAAGTAGTGCACTACATAGGGCAGGGGTATTCAACTCGTACCCTACGAGGTCCAGAGCATGAATGGTTTTCTGATCTACCTGATAGTTAATTGCACCTAATGTAAATCAGTCCCTGATTAGAGGGGAACAATGAAACATCGCTGTGGAACTGGCTTCAAGGTTCCAGAGTTGAGTTTTAGGGACATGGGGACGAAGCTACCATTTGGGACGCATTCCATTTCATTAATGCCTTATTCATGTCTGTGGAGGCTTGGCTTCCAATATTAGAAAGTAGTGTGTCTATGACAGACAGAAAGACAGTGATATGACTTGAGTTTTCCCTCCTTCACTACCCTCTGTACGCACTACCCTCTGTAGCACCTTGCGTTATCATAGCGCCGATTTATATTTTGTACTGGTTCATGTAAAAAGCCCCTCTCATATACAACGTGGTATAATAGAGTAATAATAGCTAATTCCCTTTTTCTGGGCTCTTGGGGGTCCCTCACACACACACACACACACACACCATGTTCGTCCCAAATGGCACCCTATTCCCTTTTGACCAAGGCCCATAGGAAATAGGGTGTCATTTGGGGGAAATAGGGTGTCATTTGGGATGCAGACATCCATAATTTCAGCTCTGTAATTTCAGTCGGCTTGATGTGCTGATGAGCTGTGGCGATTTCTCACATTGCCTGAGACTCTGGCCTTCCTGCTCCACTCTGTGTGTCCAGTTACAGTGCAACTGTATGGGGATAAGTTAGTTCATAGTTTGTCCTTGTGGCAGCAGAGGGTAAGGGTTGCTCTGGTCCCATGACAACAAGGAGATGCCTCTCTTAATGAGAGCGCAGCCAAATGACGCCCTGGACCAGAGCTAGGGGTAGAGGCTATTTAACAAGATGATCAACACCACAGTAACATAAAAACGTGGCACCCTGCTCAACCCCCAGCTGTTATTTAATGTCAGAGATACAGCCCCAAATCCCAACTGTCACACAGCCATGTCTAGTAATGATACGATGGAATTATTACTTGGTGACCCTCCAGGTCACGTTTATTCCCATTTTAGTTTCACCGAAGGTCATGCTGAAGAATGCATAGCTTCAGGCTCTGAGACGGAGGTTTACATATCCCATTTACGTCCCACCATAACACATGAAGTATGTTAGTATGTTCTCATGGAACCATAGGGTCGTAATGGAGGCCTCTCTGGCTATGGTTGTCTGTGTGTGTTTTGGGGCCGCTGTGTGTTTATTGTGGCCACTGTAGCTAAGGTCCCTTGTGTGTGTATCTTTGTTTTCCTGCAGGAGGCCAGTGCTCCCTGACCATCGACAAGGCCCTGCCCGAGGATGAGGGCCAGTACAAGTGCCGGGCAGAGAATTCTGCCGGTAAAGCTGAGTGTTCCTGCATGGTGCTGGTGGATGGTGAGTTGTTTCAGGCTGACGTGTCCCTCTGACTGCTCCCCACTCCCATGAGTCCCCCTCAGCCTCACGGCCGCCCCGGCCTCGGCCCAGACACTTCCTGCAATTACAGCGGACAGATTAGCCTAGCTGGAGTCCCTGTTCCAGATTCTCACTGCATGCCCCCCCCCCAGCACTCATTAACAGGCCTGGATAAAAACAATATCCAGGCACGCACAGTTCAATTCTAGCTTTAGATTCCTACGCAAATACAAATGAGTTGAACTTTCGCATACTTCCACTGTTGACGTCAGTGCAAAAGTACGAGATACTGAAACGTTATTTAGCAAATATGATTCAGTCCACCTTAAATAGTCCAGAGCAGGGTTGCCAAATTCTGGGAACTTGCAATACATTCCCTGGTTTCCCTTATTCCCTCCTGATTCCGGGAAGCCTCCAACCAGGATTTTGGGAAAGCCAGCGAATTTATTGAAAGTTCCCAGAGAATCATTCCATTTCTAACATGAATGGTCCATTTGTATTAAGTACTTTAAGAGACAATTGTTAGCTGTTGTTACTGATACATTAAGTAGGAATTCATATAGTTTATCAGATAGGGAAATGAGTAGCCAGTTTTTGGGGCCATGTTGTTTTTTTTCTCCCCTCTTCCATAGATCCTACAGACACAAACTCGACTGCAGCAGACAAGAAGATCAAGAAGCCATCCACCCCTACCTCAGAGAGTGAGTTTCCAAAATATGTGCTTCCTTATTTCCCAAAAAGGAGCGGCGTGGGATCTCTCTCTCTCCCACTGCTGCAGCCTGCCTTCCCCTCTCTCTCAGCGGGTTGGGGCTCTTTATAGCATGTGAACAAAACTAAGATATTCTTCTGACCCCAACCTCCCTCATTAAATCTGGCCCAATCTCTTCTCTCTGTGTAGAGAACCAACATGAAAACTGTCATCAGTAAATCTGTATATATCTTTTCAGCCAAAGTGGTGTAAGTTAGATGTATGCTAAGGTGTTGGGGAAGATTATGGAGAAGATGTTATTTTCTTATTGGTCTTAATCTTCTCAAGCTGGAGGAGTAGGAGAGGAGTTCTATAGAGCGATGTGCTATACTGCACATTCTTTTCCATATGATTTAATGACGTAAGCATTAGCCTGTAAAGAATCCAGCAGTCGACTCCCCCCCCGTGCCCTGAGTCAAGCACGCAGATCTACCTTTACATAAAAGGCTTTGGATCAGGCACACTCAGGGCTGGGCACGAAGAATGTTCATTTATCCCTCCCTGCCTCTAGCCTGGATGGTTCCTTCCAGGGGTCAGAGGCCACTATGACACCCCTCTCCTCTGTGATGTTTGACAGAGCTAATTGAGTGCTGTTTGTCTTTAAGGCCGGGACACTCAGTCGAACTTAAAACATGTCCAAGGAGGGGAGGAAGAGGGGAGGGAGAGGGGGACCTTTTGCATGGCTGCCCAGCTCACTCAACCTCCTCTCCCAAACTTCCATGTAAGGCTTTCGTCTGCCTGCTCCTTAGCCCTCTCTTGACTCGCATGCTCTGGCCTCTTTTTCCTATACTCTGAGGTTCTGCAGAAAATCTGCCAGCTTCAGGGATACGCTTTTGTCCTGCTGGAATGTGGACTGACCCAAACAAGCTCTAAAACTAAGAGCTATGTGGTGAGCGTTTTTAATTTAAAAAGAACACGCATGAGGCAGAGACCGGACATGAGAGCCCCTAATGATTAAGTCAACGCTATTCTCTTTTTAGGATGATGGATTCCCAAGTAGGAGGGATTTGCAACAAGTAAATAGGTGTTTAACGTTCACAGCATTGGCTAGGGTTGGAGGTAATTCTGTTTTTAGAATGATTCACTCACAACAATGTACCCCATGGTATTGGGATCATGTCATGTGAAGCTTTAGAGTACAGGAACTCTGTGATATTTGGGGTCAGTGCTTATGGATCTCAAAGAGATTTTGTTATTTTACAATGGCACTAGAAAGCAAGCCTTGCTGCAGATATTATAAAATATAAAATAATGGCGCTGGAGGGAATAGCATCCGTTTTACGGGCTCTTGACCATTTGTGCGTTTGTTTTTTTTGCTCTTTTGGCCTATGATTTTAATGCAGGAAAACTGAAATCTGTCCCACCTAATATCTACCAACATGTCACCCGTGCAACTAGAGGCGAAAAAAACCTCTAGAAACTCTAAAAACGTAAACAGGAAGTACCAGTGACGCGCTCAATACAGAAGTGGTCCGATTAAGCGGATGCTAAGCTACAGGACTGTTTCGCTAGCGCAGACTGGAATATCTTCAAGGATTCATCCGATGGCATCAAGGAATTTACCACATCAGTCACCAGCTTCATTAATAGATGCATCGATGACCATTGTGGCCATACGTACGTACATATCCCAACCGAAAGCCATGATTAAAGGAAACATCTGTACTGAGCTAAAGGGTAGAGCTGCCACTTTCAAGGAGCAGGACACTAATCTGGACGCTTACAAGAAATCCCGCTAAGCCCTCCAACGAACCATCAAACAGGCAAAGCATCAATACAGGACTAAGAGTGAATCCTACTACGCCGGCTCTGACACTCGTCAGATGTGGCAGGACATGCAAACGATCATTGATTACAAAGGAAAACCCAGCTGTGAGCTCCCCAGTGACGGGAGCCTACGAGATGAGCTAAATGCCTTCTGTGCTAGCTTTGAGGCTAGCAACACTGAACCATGCATGAGCGAACCAGCTGCTCCGGTCGTCTGTGTGATCACACTCTCCATAGGGGATGTGCGTAAGACCTTTTTTAAACAGGTTAACATTCACAAGACCGCAGGGCCAGACAGATTACCAGGACCTGTACTCAGAGAATGCACTGACTAGCTGGCAAGTGTCTTCACTGACATTTTCAACCTCTGCCTAACCCAGTCTGTAATACCTACATGTTTCAAGCAGACCATCATAGTCCCTTTCTCCCCTCCTGTACTCCCTGTTCACCCATAACTGCATGGCCGTGCACGACAACAATATCCAATGACGATGAGACAGACTATAGGGAGGAGGTCAGAGATCTGGCACTGTGGTGACAGGACAACAACCTCTCCCTCAACGTCAGCAGGTTAAAGTAGCTGATTGTGGACTGCAGGAAACGGAAGGCCGACCACGCCCCCATTCACATCATCGGGACTGTAGTGGAGCGGGTCGAGAGCTTCAAGTTCCTCTGTGTCCACATCACTAAGGACCTATCATGGTGCAAACACACCAACACAGTTCCCCCTCAGGAGGATAAAAATACTTGTCATGGGCCCTCAGATCCTCAAAAAATAGCTGCACCATTGAGAACATCTTGACTGGCTGCATCACCGCTTGGTATGGCAACTCCTTGGCATCTGACCGTAAGGCGCTACAGAGGGTAGTGCCTATGGCTCAGTACATCATAAGGGCCGAGGTCCCTGCCCTCTAAGACCTCTATACCAGGCGGTGTCAGAAGAAGGCCCTAAATATTACCAAAGACTCCAGCCACCCAAGTCTCATAGACTGTTCTCTCTGCTACCACACGGCAATTGGTACCGGAGCACCAAGTCTGGGACCAAAAGGCTCCTGAACAGCTTCTAACCCGGAGCTATACGTTGGCTTCCCTGACTATTTGCATATACCCCCTTTTATTTTCACTGACTCTCTTGCACCAGCTCAATGCACACTCACTAGACTCTACTCACACACCCTACACCGACACTCCAACACACACACACACACTGACGGCACACACTCACACAGACTTTCACACTCTTCACATACGCTGCTGCTACTCTGTTTTTTATCTATCCTGATTGCCTAGTCACTTTAACACCTAATATATGTTCATATTACCCCAATAACCTCGTACCCCAGCACATTGTGTTTCCTTTTAAATGTTTAGCAAATTGTTCTTACACAACAATGCTGAATTTAAAAAGTAAGGGCTCGTAAGTAAGCATGTCATGTGACAAATACAATTTTATTTGAGTATATATATATGTATATATAACAGTGAAATGCTGATTCATCACTGTGCCCAGCAAATATAATGACCGTCATTTATTGAATCCTTAAGTGCTTTTGAGTGAGCTATTGATGGTATCCGCCTTGTTTTGGTTTTTCTAAAGCCGTTGCTCTTGCTTGTGTGGCGTATCTAACTCTAGTCACCGAGCGTGGCGAGCCATAGGAATTGCATCAGTGGTGCAGTGCGATTGAAAACAAGCTGCTTTTTCATGCCCACTGGAAAACTCAAACCTCTGCACGATTTACCTTACGCTTATGGGGCATTGTCCAGCACTGCAGGGTCCTGCAGACCTCAGAATGCACTGTCCTATCTGGTGGCTCAGCATCTCCTCTCCTCTCGCATCTTTTCTCCTCTCCCCTATACTCCTCCTCTCTCCGCACAAACAGAGCATGCTGGCCACAGAGTGGAATGCCAATGCGGTTGCCTGCTCCCACACCTCGTACATCCAACCGCTTTCATCTGCACCTCTGCTCCTCTCGTCAGCCTGTAACGATGCTGGACAAGGGAGATGTAACGTTCTCCCTCTATTCGGAAAAGCGATGGTGCTCGTCAGGGGGAATTGAATGGTTTTGGAGCTGCTGTTCCCCTGGATGCTGCGCATTTGCAGCCTGATTGTGACACCGGGCCGTGCAATACAATGGCTCCACGTTGTCTGAAGGCCCGTGTGAAGGAACCAGATCGAGGATGCACGGCCCCCTGGGGAAGGGTTAAGGACCCACTTGTTTAGACAACTTCAACGTCTCTCAAAAGACTGAGTAACATGGAGCGTTCGCTCTGCTGCTCACTGCTCCTGACTCTATATGGACCGGGAACCATCAGCCTTCGAGGCTTGATATCCTAGGTGCTGGCATATTAAATAGTACCAAGGTTACAGATATGGTCTTTGACTCATGGTCAGGATGCCGGAATACAGTTTAAGATGTAGTGCCTTTTACATTGACACTGAGATTAAAATAAAAAAATGCAGAACGGTGTTTTTCAAACGATGGGTCGGGACTCTGGGAACCACTGATGGGTAGAGGGCTCCAGGTTAAAGTGTCCCCCTAGGTACAGATCTAGGATCAGCTTCTCATCACCCAATCCTAACCATTAGTGGGGGAAATGCTAAACTGATCCCAGGTCAGCATCTAGGGTCAAGACTGCGTTTTGAGCGACTAAAAACATAGGTATTAGTGGCATTGGTTAATGATTTGTCACAAAGGACAGTTATAATGGAGTACATTTGGAGAGCTTCTGGTGCAGATGATCGTGTGACATTGAGCAATGTATCATGGTGCCGGTGTGATCCTTTTCCTACCAGTCTATTCTTTCCTCTTAAATGTAATGGCAACATTTAGATTTCCACCGAAATAGACATTCCCAAACGTAACTGCTATTCGTGTGTAATTTACATGACTCTGACTTACCAAAACTTGGTGTATTTGGAAAGACATCTGGAAGATTGAGGAAATGATCAGAAGATAGATGGTAGTTACATAGTTCAGAATACACAAGATCAAGTTCACACAAAATAACCTTTTTATTATTTTGAAAGTAAGCTTTCATTGACAAGCTGTAAGTGAGGCCCAGAGATGGAAACCCATCAGATGGCTTCCACAACATGTGAACAATATCAGAAGAAAAATGGGATTGATAGACCTAACAACTAGAAATGGTGTCAGGTGTGGTCACGGGATGTTTCCAAGTGTCCCTAAACATCTCCAAAGTGGCAAATGTCTGTAAATTAGATCATTCCAGTGCTATTACATATTTGCAATCCCTTCTTGCTATTTTTTTGTATAAAAACACGATTTCTACCATGACAACTTCACTCAAACATTGTGGTGTTATGTTATCCAGGGTACATTCAAGTGTCCTTTCAACCTCTCCAAAGTGTCCGAATGTGGTAATTTGCACTGTTTTTGCACACTGGATGTGCCTAAAAGTTATTGTTCACTATAAAAAACTAAATTGCTACAACACCAACCTCTCTCAAACATTGTGGTGGTGTCGGGAGACATACGGGGGGGGATATCCTATTTTTTTTTTTTTTTCAACCTCTCCAAAGTGCCTGAACATTTAGGCTCGGTATATCCAATGTATTGGTCCCACATACAAATGAGCTGTTTACAAAAACAATATAAAAGCAACAGATATACAACTTGGTTACACACGTGTCCTTCACTAAAAAAAAAAAGGTGCACAAATAAACTGGACTATTTCAGAATGGCATTCTTGTTCGTTTTACATCCCAGGTCTGGATGATTAGATTTCACTTTCCCCATAGCTTGTGCATGTCGTGACGGTCTTTGAAGCGGTCTCTCTCTGCCAGGAAACAAACAAAAAAAAGTGTTTTGTGCAATGCTTGCGTTTCTTCCTTTTGGCATGTGTGTTGGATAGTGATGCTGGCCTTCAGAAGGGGGTCTTGTGATGGTTGTGAGGTTGCTTTGGGCCCCTAATTCAGCTGCTCTCAGAAGGCCAACTGGGAGAGAGGGGTTTGACCTTTTTCTTTGGCCATCTGCTTGTGGAGAATGAAAACATTTACTGTAGCAATGTCCACAAAGTGGTTAAAAAAAAGTAGTATACCACTTCCTGGTCTTGAGGAGGACCTGGTAGTAGCCTATCAGAGATGTCGACACCCCCCATGCTGGCATTGTAGTCCTTCTCAGAAACAGGAATGGGGACTTTCTTCCTTTTTCCCCATCCTTGAGACATGGTTGTTATTGAATGACTTATGCTGTGTGGTGAGCATGGTTAATTCCCCGGTTTCCTTCCATTTCACAAAAAGCAGCTTGTTAGTCCTGATCCAATGTATGGTCACCCCCGGTCTCTGCTGTCTTTGTCATGTCTTTTACCTTGGTCTTGGGGAAACCGATTCTGTTAGGACGAATGGTGCCACAAGCCTCTCTTTTCTTTTTTCAAGATGTCTATGAAAAGTGGAAGTAGAACCATCAGACGGGGTGATTGACATAGCAGTGAGGGGTGAAGACCTTGACCGCTGGGGAGGGGTGGTTCCCAAACGTCATCATCCAAATCCTCTGCATCATCCACTCTGTGGTGAATAAAATAAAGGGATATATTGGTGTGAGACTCACAGAATTACAGTAGACTAAATTTGCAAAATGGCATTACTGTAAAGTAAAAACACCAAGCCTAAACTTAATCTGTGCAGTAACTCACATAGAAGGTGTGAAGCACACACACAATGCAAACAGTAACACATTGGAGACAAAGGCAGAGATGAGAACCACAAATAAAATTGGCTATATGAAGACATGAACATAATTTACTTAACGGATCTAAGTGGATCCAATCCTTCTAGAAAGCAAATCTCTGTCGGGCGAGTCGAAATCCTCGTTCGTTGTCCAAATCGCTCCCCTGATCCGAGTCCAACCAATATTTTATTCAAAGCTTCTGTCTGTATACTTATTCATAGCTGCCTTCTTTTTTAGCTTCCTGATCGATCTTCTTAGTTTACCTTTTTTTTTTACCCCCTTGAGAAGCCATCTTTTATGCTTAAAGCAATGAAATTCAACCGATGAAATCTGTTTACAATATATGACAGTACTACGTTTGTTTATCCAATGTGTAACTCTGTGTTGTTGTTTGTGTCACTCTGCTTTGCTTTATCTTGGCCAGGTCGCAGTTGTAAATGAGAACTTGTTCTCAACTGGCCTACCTGGTGTTAAATAAATGTGAAATATATTTATTTAATGTAGTGTGCTCGGCGCGTCTCGTCTGAGCCAGGTAGCAATAGTTCGCGTTATGCATAAAAGGTTCTAGGCCTTGCTTTGTCCCACCCAGGTCAACTGCATATCCCTGTAAAGCTTATCACATTGGCTACAAGACTGTCAAACTGCAATAGTAGCCAATCCCCTGTGTAATGGATGCCTACAGCGCGTATGCAGGCAACATATTTTTGATGCGCAAATATCTAGTCACTCGGTGGACATTCGATGTTGCCATTAAATCACACACATTGGCATTAGGCTGGATTTGGTCCTACCAACCTAAGGATTCATTTCATATCCCCCATTTAGCTATAGCTCAAACACAGACCAAATCGAAGCTTACCTCGTAAGATGTTTGGTGAAAACGTTGCGTAAAATACAAATGTTGACTCTCAAGGCTGGTGATCAATAACGGTAGGTCACATGCAGACGGACAATACATTCTCATTCTCTGTGGAGTCCCGGATTTCGGTGTGTATCAATGTATTCCGTGTTTATTTTGTTTACACTTCATAACGCTAACCGGAATGTATATAGCAGCCGTCTTGAAACGAGGTCATCGGCTCGGCCTAGGGTCTACCGTTCTCATACCAGACTGAATTGAATAATGTCTAATAGGATCCCCACATATTGGGCCTTTACATTTAAGGGGTTAAACAGCCATTCCCTTTCTCTAGTGCTCCATGATTTGTTGCACGTTTCAATGTTCAGTCCTCCACTAGGTCTCTTGTCACATGGCTGTCTGTTTTTCCAAGGATACAACAAAGAGCTGTTTTGCACTTGAACCGTAATGGATGGCTAAACTAACTAACTGATACACTGCCTCGAAGCTCAACTGCATAGTTACAACATGTAAACAATGATTCGTTTTCTTGATCCCGAGTGCTCGAAGGCTGGGCGTAATAGTTTAGTTAAGTCCAATCTGAACTGAGGCATGTGAACTTTACAACAGGACCAATGACCTACTAAGGATAAATACTTTTCTGCACTAAAACTTTGCAAAGCCAATCGGTTTGCTCATAACCATTTTAGTCTGTTGTTAAAGCCTGGTTTGTTTGTTGGGCTTCTTCTCTATTTGACGTGAGCTAAAATATATCGTTTTGTATTGCAATGGTAAATGCTTTGTTTGTGCGATTACAACTTTTATCAACTTCAAATCGTTTTGGTAAGTTTTGTATTGGAAAAATGTTTTTTCTTTCCAGCGAGGAGGACCTGTCATGCAACAAAAAAGTATGACTTTGAGAGCTTGGAGCTCGAACTGTTATTGGTTCATATTGATGTTGTTGCTCCTTGCTCCTCACTCTGTGCATGAGTTAGATTTACTGGCACATTGTTTCTTGACAGCAATCAAATGTAAAATAAATAGTGCCAAAAGCTATTTCCTGGATACTTTGACTATTTTTAGTATTACCAAAAAAGGCAAATACCAAAGGACATGAGCACAGAGGCAGCCCTTCTTTCTCCCAAGACATCCACAAGAGAAGAGCTCCCTCCCCCAATTTCACTGATCAGACACTGTTTATTCTCCTTTCCCGTATACTGTCCTGGGAATAACTAGTGGTAACATTTAAATGAAGCACATAATGCACTTGTAATGTGTTATGATGACACAGACTATTATAATAAGCGTCCACAATAACTCATAAGCGGTTATAAAACTCAATGTTTGATAGATAATTTATTATAATAACGCGGAAGACTAAATGCAAATGAATGAACCAGTTAAAAAATGATTCTAAATCTACGAATGTGGTATATTTCCCACAGTATGTGGTATATTTCCCACAGTATGTGGTATATTTCCCACAGTATGTGCTGGGCCAGAGGCTTGCTCACACGCTGGACTGTTTCCAGCTTGTGTCAAATGATCTGTACAAATCTTCACCTCTGCTTTGATCGAATCAGTCTGACTGTCAAAAGTAACAGCTCTTAACGGGGATCCAGAGAAATCGCTGCAGGCGCAATTTGAGAAATATGTTAGGAAAAAGGCTATGCTCTTTCTAATGCTTGCTGCGGTAGCTCACAATGATGGAATAATTAAGTGCAGTGGCCGTTAATTTATGTGAATCCGACACACTCACTACATTTTAGATTCCGTCTGGTTTCAGATCACTGTTTTTATCGTGTCAATTTCACACATGAAGAGTCACACATGGGATTTAATTTGTACCTAATCTTCTCGTTTTGACACAACTGCCTTCCTAATTGCAATCATTGATCTACTCTTTTCCAGGTGAGGCGAGGATAAAGAAACCGAATACAAAGATGCCTCCCAAACAGGGTAAGAAAGACTCTTCTGCCATGCAAACATGTCATTTAGGGGCATCTCAGAGTATGAGTGCTGGTCCAGGATCAGCTCCCCCCTGTCCATGTCCATGTTATTCACTGGGATCGGAAATTCTTAACTGATCCTCTATCATCACTCCTACTCGGGGAGTCGCTTGATCAATAGGGCCCAGTACTAACTCTCTCTGGGCTATTGAAGAGCCCACAACCAAAATGTCAACAAGCGGTATAGATGATTCCCCAGACTCTATGTACTCTAGCTCTCTCGTCCAACAACAGTGATACATGCAGTGGGATAGCCTAGAGGACCTGGCTCGTGTGTCAAACACTGGCCATACCTTGCTGCTTTAACTAAGACTGAGAGTACTGCTCCCTGCTCTAGCAGCGGTCTGGGGGTGCCTGTAATGGCAATCGGAGATCCCCCCCACCATGTTGTTAGTGTAAACCAACCTGCCTTCTAATAACGAGAGCCAGGGGAGCAAGTCACCCAATCCGAGCCGCTGTTCCAGTTGTGCTTTGTTCGCTGCCGGGGAGCATTAAGGCGTTAGCCATGGAACGGCGTGGGGCAAGGGCGGAAAGTCACAAGCCTGCCCAAACCTAGAGGTGTGATCTGATGATAGAGATGTTCCTGGCTGAAGTGATTGTTGATTTGTGTGTGTGTGTGTGTGTGTGTGTGTTGTCCAGCTATGCCCCCTCAGATTGTCCAGTTCCCAGACGACATGAAGATTCTGGCAGGGGAGAAGGTGGAAATTCTCTGTACGTTTGGAGGAGCTCCACCAGTCAACTGCACCTGGCTCAAGTTCCGCAAACCAGTAAGGACCAGTCTTTACAAAATAATTGACGACCTTGATAAAGATGAGCAAAAATGACTGGTGTTGAAATGAGAATGCGTAAGCAGAAAATAACCCCATACCTACTGTGATGGATCTTTGATGTTATGGGGCTATTTTGCTCCCAGTGATCCTGAGGCCCTTGTTAAGGTCAATGGCATCATGAGCTATCAAGTACCAGGGACATTTTAGCCAAAAGCCTGGTTGCCTCTGTCAGGAAGCTGAAGTGGATATTACAGTAAGACAAAAAACCCAAGCATACATCAAAATCTACAAATAAATGGTTAATTGGCCACAAAATCAACATTTTGTGGTGGCCATCTCAGTCTCCGGACTTTGAAAACCTGTGGTTTGAATTGAAGATGTCAGTCCATAAGCGCAGACAAAGGATATCAAGGATCTGGAAGGATTCTGTTTAGAGGAATGGTCTAAGATCTGTCCCAATGTGTTTACTAACTCCTAAAACATTTTAGTAAATGGCTCTGTGCCGTTACCCTCGCAAGGTGAGGAGGTATTGTAAGGTTTTGACCTAGTATTACTTGCTAAACAAAATCTCGTTCTCTGAGCAATTGTATAGGTATAAAATAATATAATTTCCCCTTTCTTGAATAGAATATAGCTCAGTATTTGAATTATTTATTTTATACAGTCATTTCTGCTCATCTTTATCGAGGGTGTCAATAATCCTGGACCCCACTGACTCTAATACTATGCCCCCTATCTCCACCATCTCCATCAAATATATAATATTTAATTACATTATACCAATTCAAGGCTGTAGCTCTCATCATTGTAGCCTTGAACACGGTTTCAATAAACACATGTCCCCTCTGTGAAACCACTGCCTTTTGTCTTGTATGCAGATTCAAGAGGTCAAAGGTGATTTAACCATTGAAACCACTGAGGTCACCAGTAAACTGACCATCGCAGACAGCCAGCAGGACCACTGTGGCTGCTACACCCTCGAACTGCGAAACAGCTACGGTTTGAGACAGGCAGCTCTCAACCTCACCATTGTGGGTACGTTCCATTTGACACACATCAGGCAGCTCTCAACCTCACCATTGTGGGTACGTTCCATTTGACACACATCAGGCAGCTCTCAACCTCACCATTGTGGGTACGTTCCATTTGACACACATCAGGCAGCTCTCAACCTCACCATTGTGGGTACGTTCCATTTGACACACATCAGGCAGCTCTCAACCTCACCATTGTGGGTACGTTCCATTTGACACACATCAGGCAGCTCTCAACCTCACCATTGTGGGTACGTTCCATTTGACACACATCAGGCAGCTCCCAACCTCACCATTGTGGGTACGTTCCATTTGACACAAATCGGGCAGCGACGCCATTTTTTTTGCCTCCGTTGATGAGATTCAGGAGGTGATTACGAGTGGCGGAAGTCTTTCCCTTTTTCAAGTGAGCGATATATGGTATTAATCCACTGTTTTAAAACCACTGCTCCTACTGATACCGATCATTGTATTGTCTCTCGTAAAAATAAAAATAAAAGAATAGCGGTCCTGTAGCTTTGGGGAATGTTGTTGGGGAAGGGAAGGTATGCAGGCCCGGGCCAGCTCCAACTCTCTGTATCCTAATACTAACAGGCCGTTGCAGGGATCTCCAGTGGCCTTTTAAGGCTGTGCTTTCTCTCCAGCTGTTGCTTCAATGTGAGGCCCTTTGCCACTGCTGTCCATAGTGGAGTGTATCCAGTCCAACTCCGGGAATACGCCACAGCCAGGGAAAGAGGACTTCTAGAGCTGCTCCATATAAACGCCACCGCTTATGTGCCCGGAGAGCTGTTAATAGCATACGAAGAGGCACGAAGCGCTTGTTAGATGCTGGTTAAAAAAAAAAATAGCCTAACTACTTAGACGCTTGTTAATGTATATGATCCTCGCGTTTAGGTTTATGGTTCTTGGACTGTATGTATGGAGTATAGAGGTTTAGTTTTGAATTGTTTCATGTAATGTGTGGCCCCCTTTTTTTTTTTGCAGTGACATTGAATCATCCCGCATGGCAGAGCTGTTGATGTCACGCTGTGCTCTTTTGGGGGCGGTTTCGTTTGGTATTTTACAAGGGACCACTGGGGATTTAAGTGGGGGTATGCTTTTAACAGCTCGGGTAACATGGCATCCATCTAAACAAACCAGGGGGAATAAGTGTGCTGTACCTAAGCAGACAGTCTGGGCCATGTCGTCTGACACCAGCAGTACATAAAACGGATCCAGACTCCATGTGGAGTCCCCCTGTCACGGCTCCCACTTTTCATCTGCGCTCACGAACAGTTTCCCCGTACTGTGCCTGCTTGCTGTTGACGAATGGAGTTGGTTCAAAAGGTAGCCACTTTTGCCAGACAGGAAGCTGCTTCATTCCCAACACAGCTGTGCTCTTGTGTGCACGGTCATTACTGATGTTGGTGAATGGAAGGACTGGGAGACCTATGTTCACAAATCGAGTGACTCATCACGCCTTTTCAATGGCATCAAACTATAGGTACATGTCCCAAATGGCGCCCTATTCCCTATATAGTGCGCTACTTTTGACCAGGACCCAAAGGGTCAAAAGTTAGTGCACTATATGGGGAACAGGGTGCCGTTTGGGACTCAGCCTGGAACAGGTATCACCACAATGTGAACATGGTTTTGTGGGGCTTGTTGAAAGGTCTAGTATTGTGTCTGAGCATGTTCGCCATTTGGTGCGTTGATCTACTGTGTGACCTCTCTGTGTTCCAGACAAACCTGATCCCCCTGCACGAGTTCCAGCCGCCTCAGACATCCGCCGCTCCACACTCACACTGTCATGGTACGGTCCCACCTACGACGGGGGCAGTGCCGTCCAGTCCTACAACCTAGAGATATGGAACTCAGTGGACAAGGAGTGGAAGAACCTCGTCTCCTGCAACAGCACCTCCTATAATGTCCAGAACCTGCTGGGTCAGCGCCAGTACAAGTTCAGGGTGCGGGCGGTCAATATCTACGGCATCGGGGAGCCCAGTGCCGAGTCTGAGGCTGTCACAATGTTAGAGGAGGATGTTGAGGGTGAGCTCCCCCTAGTGGGTATATGGTGTACTGACACTCATTGGTAATACTTTATAATCCCACTCAGTGGTAACACTTTATAATCAACCTCATTGGTAACTAACAAGCCATTTTCATTGTCAGACATAGATTTGTATTAATGATGATTAATTCATAATAATAATGATTGAGTCATACTAATCACTAACAACCTTTCTGATCATTTATTCTATAACAGAAAAGGAGGAGGTTGAGGATGATGAAGGTATGTTTAATCCAATCCAATATTCCAAGTTTAAGTAACTGATTCCTTTAAAAAATGATTTTGGTAACATCTTCTATGATACGTAAAATGTTTTATGATATCCTTTCTAATGCCTTATAATGCCCTTTATAATGTGCTATGACAGTGACTATAAACATCCATAATGACTCATAAGTGTCATGCTCCTATGTTCAGAGAAAGAGCCAGACTACAGAGATGTGATCGTTAGAACAGATGTGAAAGTAAAGGATCTGTATGATGTGGAAGAGAGGCTGGGAACGTGAGTACCCATCTATCAACAACTACAATGTCCCAAAAGGCACCATATTCCCTATATAGTACACTACTTCTGACCAGGGCCTATAGGTCTCTGGTCAAAATTTGGGCACTATTATAGGGTGTCATTTGGGATGTGGACAACATATTGGTCAGCAAAGCATTGGTCCACGTGTATCTACATGTGCAGCAGGCCTACTGAGCACGCCTCTCATTCATGATATCGTCTGTATCAGACTCCCAAAAAATGATCCTTTTCCTTTTCTGTGCTTTTAGGGGCAAATTCGGACAGGTGTTCAAACTTTTGGAGAAGGGAACAAAAAAGCACTGGGCTGGAAAGTTCATCAAGGCCTACTCTGCAAAAGAGAAAGATAATGTGAGACAAGAGATTGCAATAATGAACTCCCTCCATCACCCCAAACTTGTCCAGTGCATTGATGCCTTCGAAGGCAAGTCAGACATCGTCATGGTTTTGGAAATGTGAGTATATTTGACTCATATGTTACAAAAAGTTTATTCATTTAGGTTACCCTATTCCCTATATCAAATTTTATTGTCACATACACATGGTTAGCAGATGTTAATGCGAGTGTAGCGAAATGCTCCGACAATGCCGTAATAACCAACGAGTAATCTAACCTAACAATTTCACAACTACCTTATACACACACAAGTGTAAATGGATGAAGAATATGTACATAAAGATATATGAATGAGTGGTGGTACAGAACGGCATAGTCAAGATGCAGTAGATGGTATCGAGTACAGTATATACATATGAGATGAGTAATGTAGGGTATGTAAACATTATATTAAGTGGCATTGTTTAAAGTTGCTAGTGAAACATTTATTACATCATTAAAGTGCCTGGAGTTGAGTCCGTATGTTGGCAGCAGCCACTCAATGTTAGTGGTGGCTGTTTAACAGTCTGATGGCCTTGAGATAGAAGCTGTTTTTCAGTCTCTCGGTCCCAGCTTTGATGCACCTGTACTGATCTCGCCTTCTGGATGATAGCGGGGTGAACAGGCAGTGGCTCGGGTGGTTGTTGTCCTTGATTATCTTTGACATCGGGTGGTGTAGGTGTCCTAGAGGGCAGGTAGTTTGCCCCCGGTGATGCGTTGTGCAGACCTCACTACCCTCTGGAGAGCCTTGCGGTTGTGGGTGGAGCACTTGCCATACCAGGCGGTGATACAGCCCGACAGGATGCTCTCGATTGTGCATCTGTAAAAGTTTGTGAGTCCTTTTGGTGACTCGCTTCACGTTCCTATATAGTTTACTAGAAATGTAAACAGAGGGTTATTTAGTAGGCATACAACTGGAATGAATACAGGTCCATTTGCAGTTTTGATCTTGAGGATTTTCACTTGGCACTTGTGTGTAACAAATTACACTACATGGCCAGAAGTATGTGGACACCTGCTTGTCGGACATCTCATTCCAACATCATGGGCATTATTATGGAGTTGTTACCCCTTTTACTGCTATAACAGCCTCCACTTTTCTGGGAAGGCTTTTCTTCTAGATGTTGGAACATTGCTCTGGGGACTTGCTTCCATTTAGCCACGCCAATTTATACGGGCTACGTGCTTCAGCACTCGGCGGTCCCGTTCTCTGAGCTTGTGTGGCCTACCACTTCGTTGAGCCATTGTTGCTCCTAGACGTTTCCACTTCACAATAACAGCACTTACACTTACAGTACCAGGGTAGCTCCAGCAGGGCAGAAATTTGATAAAACTGACTTGTTGGAAAGGTGACATCCCACTGAGCTCTTCAGTAAGGCCATTCTACTGCCAATGTTTGTCTATGGAGATTGCATGGCTGTGTGCTCGATTTTATACACCGATCAGCAACGAGTGTGGCTGAAATAGCTAAATCCACTAGTTTGGAGGGGTGTCCACATACTTCTGATGTTGTGTATCTGAGTATGAAAATTGATATGATAACGTTTATTTTGGAGAATGTCAAAGGAAATTGATTTGCATTTAAACATCTCCATTATTCGTGGCTAATGATTCATTTTGACCAGACAGACACTTCGGCTTTTTTATGTGGTGATGCTTGGAAAAAGTTCACTTGCCAAGTATTTGAGATGTAAACACATTAGACTGGACCATTTCCACTCTTTTTTTATAGCATTATCAAATGGTACACTGACACAAGACCACTGGACTCACTTGACTCTCATTTAAAACCGCAATTGTCCTTAGTACTAACTTTAGATGATATGTCTTGTAAGCTGTCTAAGCTAGAAAAAGATATTCGAGATACTCTAAAATGACAAGTATTTGATATCCGGTGAAGGATTTCCATATTTGGCTGTAATGTGTTTTGCAGGATCTCAACCATCATTCTCTCTCTCTCTCTCTCTCTCTCTCTCTCTCGCTCTCTGCAGGATCTCTGGTGGGGAGCTGTTTGAGCGTATCATCGATGAAGACTTTGAGCTGACAGAAAGGGAGGTCATTAAGTACATGCTGCAGATTGTGGACGGGGTTCACTACATCCACAAGCAGGGCATCGTCCATCTGGACCTCAAGCCTGAGAATATCATGTGTGTCAACAAGACCGGGAACACCATCAAACTCATTGACTTCGGCCTCGCTCGCAGACTAGGTAACCAGGCCTCGTGTGCACAGGGCATTTTCAGAAATAGGGTTGCGGAATTCCGGTAACTTTCCCCAAATTCCGATGTTTCCCAGACATCCTTGGTGGGAGGATTCCTGGATATCCTGCTGATTCCCTCCTGATTCCAGGAATCTTCCATCTGGGAAAGTTACTGGAATTTTGCATCCCAATTCAGAATCATAGCGACATCTATCTTTTCATTAACTTCCTATTCTAATGAATGCTAAATGAACACCATTTTCATTTTTGAAACTGTCTTCCCCTGTGTGCTCTTAGAAAGCTCTGGAACATTGAAAGTTCTGTTTGGAACCCCTGAGTTTGTGGCCCCTGAAGTGATCAACTATGAAGCAATCAGTTACCCAACAGACATGTGGAGTATAGGGGTCATCTGCTACATCCTGTGAGTGTCAAACCAGTTATAATGACCCTTATAACCACTTGTAACCATTCTTACTTGTAATGAGTAAGCTTCTATGTTAACACTTTATTTGGATAATCCCAAATGGATGGTCTGTAAATGTTCAACTGTCAACAACATTTATACAAACTATCCGCTAATCCTAACCCTTATCCTAACCTAACGTTAACCCTAAACCTAACCCTTATCCTAACCTAACGTTAACCCTAAACCTAACCATTATCCTAACCTAACGTTAACCCTAAACCTAACCCTTATCCTAACCTAATGTTAACCCTAAACCTAACCCTTATCCTAACCTAACGTTAACCCTAAACCTTATCCTAACCTAACGTTAACCCTAACCCTTATCCTAACCTAATGTTAACCCTAAACCTAACCCTTATCCTAACCTAATGTTAACCCTAAACCTAACCCTTATCCTAACCTAATGTTAACCCTAAACCTAACCCTTATCCTAACCTAATGTTAACCCTAAACCTAACCCTTATCCTAACCTAATGTTAACCCTAAACCTAACCCTTATCCTAACCTAATGTTAACCCTAAACCTAACCCTTATCCTAACCTAACGTTAACCCTAAACCTAACCCTTATCCTAACCTAATGTTAACCCTAAACCTAACCCTTATCCTAACCTAATGTTAACCCTAAACCTAACCCTTATCCTAACCTAACGTTAACCCTAAACCTAATCCTTATCCTAACCTAATGTTAACTCTAAACCTAACCCTTATCTAAACCTAACCCTTATCCTAACCTAATGTTAACCCTAAACCTAACCCTTAACCTAACCTAACGTTAACCCTAAAACTAACCCTTATCCTAACCTACCGTTAACTCTAAACCTAACCCTTATCCTAAGCTAATGTTAACCCTAAACCTAACCCTTATCCTAACCTAACCTACCGTTAACTCTAAACCTAACCCTTATCATAACCTAATGTTAGGCCTAAACCTAACCCTTATCCTAACCTAACGTTAACCCTAAACCTAACCCTTATCCTAACCTAACCTACCGTTAACTCTAAACCTAACCCTTATCCTAACCTAATGTTAACGCTAAACCTAACCCTTATCCTAACCTAGCGTTAACCCTAACCCTTATCCTAATCTACCGTTAACTCTAAACCTAACCCTTATCCTAACCTAACGTTAACCCTAACCCTTATCCTAATCTACCGTTAACTCTAAACCTAACCCTTATCCTAACCTAGCGTTAACCCTAACCCTTATCCTAATCTACGGTTAACTCTAAACCTAACCCTTATCCTAACCTAACTTTAACCTAACCCTAACTGTAACCTAGCAAGTTGTTGCATTAGTATAGTTTGTTGATCATTTGAGCATATGTAGATAATCTATAAGGCACTATTCAAATAATGTATATTTGCTACCGTGTCCCTAACCTCAAAGCTGCCTTATTGGATTTCTCTGGGCTTCCATGCTCACAGCAACAGTTACTTTCCACAGGCAGGCAGTGTATGGGCCTCTCCAACCTCTATGCCTGTAAATGGATATAGAGACAGAGCAGAGCAATACTCTCCAGTGCCCCAAACCTCTGTGAGGTCTCCTCGGTCCACAAAGATTTATTACACACTGCTTACATAGCAGTGTTAGAAGTAAGGCTGTCTGATATCTATTGCCTCAGAGATTTCAGTTGTGCATCACAAACAGCTGCCTATTTCCTATGTAGGTCACTACTCTTGACCAAAGCCTTAAGGGAATAAGGTGCCCGTAGGGTGCCATTTGGGACGCACACTAGGTTTCATCCATCCTGTTAGAGTCCTGACTCAAAGTGTACATGGTGGATAAAAAGCTTTTGTGGTGTACCGATATAAGACCTATGTCTAGCACGGAAAACATCTGGGTGTGCCCAATAAGACTGGCTTCGCTGAAAGTGATGAACGCTTACCAAGTCTCACCAGTGAGCGCTGTTTAGGGGCCCGGTTTTTGGTAGCCCTTTTGTAGGTCAAGTGTTCATTTATATTTCTCGCTCTCTTTTTCTTTGTCTCTCTCGCTCCACCTCTCTCTAACCTCCCCCTCTCTCTCCATTCCTCAGGGTGAGTGGCCTGTCCCCATTCATGGGGGATAACGACAACGAGACCCTTTCCAATGTGACCTCGGCCACTTGGGACTTTGAAGACGACGCCTTCGATGAGATCTCAGACCACGCCAAGGACTTCATTACCAATTTGCTGAAGAAAGACATGAAGTAAGCAAAATGAGGCGCTCTGAAACACTGCTTGATTAAAGAGCCCTGTGTGTCCCAAATGGCACAGTATTCCCTACATAGTGCACTACTTTACCATACTTTATCATCAAGTAGTGTATGGAATAGGGTGGCAAAAGCCTCAGTTCTGACATGATTTGAGCGTAAGATGGCTTTGATCAGCCTGCCAGATTGTTTAGGTGTCATATATATGTTATTTAGTCTCCTTTTGCCAACGGTTGCTTTTGACTCTGAATACATCCCAAATGGCACCCTATTCCCCAAGTAGTGCACAACTTTTGACTAGGGCTCTGGTCAAAAGTAGTGCACTATGTATGGAATACGATGCCATTTGGGACGTAACCCCAGATCTCGGTCCAAATCTCTGTCTGATGTTTTGTAATAGTGTGACTAAAGTCTTTGCGCCTCTCAATGTGCATGTGTCTCTGTGATCGTAGGGCTAGGCTGACATGCGATCAGTGCTATGAGCACCCGTGGCTAAAACAAGACACTGGCAAAATGGAGGCCAAGAAGCTGTCCAAGGAGAGGATGAAGAAGTACATCTTGAGAAGGAAATGGCAGGTAGGTAACAGCAGAACCAGATCGTGTACTGTGTCCCAAAATGGTACCCTATGAGCCTCGGTCAAAAGTAGTGCACTATAGAATAGGGTGACATTTGGGGATGCAGACCATGTCTCCGGTTACAGATCAACATATGGCCAGCCGTCTTAACCACGAGACGAGCACTGTTGGAGCGGTGTCGTAAGGTATTAATCCACCCAAACAGGTTTGAGATTGAGAAAATGTGCTAGATACAGTGCACTATGAGTTTGGCTAAAGTTCCACTGTAAGAGGCGCTGTGAAAATCACTGTTGTCTGTTAGCGTACCCTGAGCTTCCAAGTCCCTGCAGTTAAACTCCTTCTTTGAGTGCTCGCCCATGAGCAAACCTCTCATTGTGTGAAGCGGTCACCATGGAGGTCCATTAGTAGTTCATGAGGTTGAAAAGTACAAACTGCAAGTATTACTTCGGAAAACTAGAACACAAAACAGTAGAGACGGTGAAAGTGGAGAGATGTCTGTTTGACCTGTGTTTTTGATTCAAATGTACAAAGTCTGAAGGCAACAATCTCAGGGATCAAGTTATCCACCATGCTTTGTTTATAGAAGCAAAATGTTAAGATCATAGATTGCGTCCCAAATGGCAGCCAATGCCATATATAGCTCTGGTCAAAAGTAGTGCACTATAAATGGAATAGGGTGCCATTTGGGACATTTATTCAGACCTGTTTTCCCCACGGTCAGCATAACATACACCAGTGGACAGTAGATCTGATCTGGTTCTACACATGGACTGAGATGGTGAATCACATCAGATTGTGGAGAAGCCAACTTAACGAGTTTCTCCTGACCCAGCCCAACACTCCTGTCAGTGCCCTCTGACCTCTTCCTTCTCACACCAGTCTCTCCTCCAACACTTTCAAGTTCTGTTTCTCTCTCCATCCTTCATCCCTCTTATCATTCTCCATCTGTCGGCTGAACTCCCTCTGTATCTTTAGTCTTTGATATTGTCTCTCGGTAAATCAGTCAGGACTATCTTCATCAGGCTTCCCTCTGCGTCAACTCTGGCCTCTCTCCTTAATAACCTGCCTATAGGACACAGCCCTACTCTGTACTTCATGGCCAACTAGCAGGTCATTTCTTATTGTTACAAACAAGGCCATTAATTCATAAGCGTCCTCGTAACATTTCTTGATGATGTCTATTCCTATCCCAAGGACTGTTTGTACTGCGACAGAATGTAACGAGTGTATCATTGATTTCACGGCAGAAAACCGGACATGCAGTGCGGGCCATCGGAAGGCTGTCATCAATGGCGATGTTGGCGGGCGTCAGTGCCAAGAAAGGCTCCCCTACTGAAGGTGGCACGGCTTCTTTTTTTGTACCTCCTCCTGAATGTTCCAAACCTTTCTGATGTCCCCCCGAGCAAACTCAAAGCAGTTTTTGGTTAAGTGGTTAAAGTGGCTATATGTAACTTTTTGCAACCTGACCAAATTCACATAGATCAATAACTACACATTTCTATCATTCTACTTGAATGCAAGTCTAAGAAGCGGTAGATCTGTTCTATGTGTGCTAGTTCTATGCTTCCTCTTAAGTTTTGTACACCAGATTCAAACGGCTGAAGCAACCATATTTTTGGTTATGGGAAAATATATTTCACAGCGGTTTAGGTGGTACAATGATTCTCTACACTATACTAGCTTATTTTGTCACGTAAACTGAAATTAGGTGAACTACTAGAGTTTTAGCAACCAGGAAATGGCAGAGCGATTTTTGCATAGTGCCACTTTAAGTTCAACTTGAGGTAAAATCAATGTGTAATTTTGTCCCCCCCCACCATTGTCCCATGTTTCATAGAGGACAACCAGTTCCTTGAATGCCTAGAGTATGAGGAGAAAACCCAGGTCAAGCCCACCTTCAGCTCAGTCATCAAGGATGTGGAGGTGGTGGAGGGGAGCGCAGCCAGATTTGACTGCAAGATCGAGGGTAATGTCTCACAACCTCCTCATTTACATACATCACAATCTCCTAATTGACATGTATGGACCCGGGCCCCTATAGGCCAGGGAATAGGAGGTGCCATTTGAGAGACATACAGTATAAAGATTGTTTGTGTTTTCCCAGGTTACCCTGATCCAGAGGTGGTGTGGTACAAAGACGAACAGCCAATCAAGGAGACCCGCCACTTCCAGATTGATTACGACGAGGAGGGCAACTGCAGCCTTGTGATCTCAGAAGTGAACGGTGACGACGATGCCAAATACACCGTCAAGGCTGTCAACAGCCTGGGCGAGGCCACGTGCACAGCCGAACTCCTGGTGGAGGTGATGGAGGAAGAGGAGGAGGAGGAGGAATGAACGGCACGACCGGTACAAGACTAACAGATGATATCCCCTGTGTTTTAGCCTTTAATCTCTTCAATGGGTCGTTCCACGAATTAGGTGCTTTTTGAGTAGTGTAGCTTATTTCCTTGTTCACGGGGAATGGAAGCACGTTGTGTGCAACAGGAAGGGGCGATGGAATGCAAAGTTTCATATCAATGTTTTTCTTGTTAAAACATTTCTAGCCCCTCTATCTATGGGTAACAAGGTCATGTGTTATTCTTGACCCTCCTCAGTTTTCCACCACGAAACACCAGAAAATGTCCTGGAAGAGTAGAACCAGCTCACCTGCTTTTACATTGTGATTTGACTATTAGATGTTCAATGTTCCTTTTGAAAAACATATTTGATAAGGAATAGGATGCACAGAGGGACAAAATGCCAAATCATTTTGGCACTTTATTCAAGTCTTTATTCATATTAGCCCTTTACACTGGCCTATATGGATGGGGCTAAGTTGAAATGTGTCTTACAGAAGAAATATGAAAAGCATATGCATGACCATGTTAGCGATTTGAAAGGGAACAGTTTTGAGATGATGGTGAAATTAGTAGGCCAAAGATGACTCAACAGTTCATCTGACACAAGATTGAATCCAATCATTATACTGTTGCTTTTATGTGCATTTTTAAAAACATTTTAATGTGGCTTTTTTTTTTGTCACATTTGTTGATAACGAAATCTGAAAATACTATGGCTACATTCAGTAACATGATAAGAATATCCCTTGCAAATGTGGGGTAGGTGCAACGCAAGACATCGGAATGACAAAGGGTTTGCAGTGAGAGGACTAACTGGTGTCTTCAAGTGGCCACACACACCTCTCCAAAGTGTGCACTGTTCCTAAGAAATTGTAATGCACTTTTATGACAGAGTCTTCCAACTATAAGGTGGGGTTGTTGTTGTTTTAGATCTCCTAGCTGTTCCTTTGAGGAACTGGAGCAACATACTTGTAGTTGTTTTGTTTGGAACACAACCCTGCATCCAACACGACTAGCTTAAGTTATAACATACGATATTACAGGGTTAGGCTTTCACAATGCAATTCGGGGAAGCCGATCCTCATTTTGGTGAGCATTGAAAGGAGTCACGAGTGCTTTCAGGCGTGTGCGCCACGGCGAGCTTCTCACAATAAACAAAGGTGCTCATTCTGCTAAAGAACAACCAAGGGTGTGACTCCATGGCGTCTTGTAGCTGTACGTCAAACAGAATGATCATAAACGTTGACACTGGACATGAGTTTTATGATATGGAAACGTGAACTGCACATTTGGCCTCGTGGCTTGTATGACGTCAAGGCGGTTGCCCGCTTAGCGGGAGGGATGGGGACAACTTTTTGTCGGGCGAGGTGCTCAAGTTCGGAAAGGCTGTCAAGTCAAAAACCCACACAGCGCTGCGAGTGTAAAGGGCTACGGATCAGATTTATTTCATTTTCCAGGTGGTCTATTTTAAAGGGCACTTCGTTTTAATATGACAGGCTTTTAAAATGCAGTATTTGTGTAAAATTTCAACTTTAAATATCAAAGGGATGCGAAAGGCACTCATTTCGTGGAACGACCCTAAAAGCTGCGTTGCTAAGACACTCTCCTTCTCCGACACACTCAGAAATGGGCTTGAAAATGGGCTTGATGACCTTTTTGCTCTGTTTGTGCACTTTCTTTTCTACTTACTTTTCAGTTATTATATTTCAGATGTTAATATTTATAACATTACCTTTGACATTATCCACATTCCAGCTGTTTGTGCTTTATCCATTTATTTAAAGGTATCTACATTTTTTTTTCTTCCTCAACCAAACAAGCCCAAAGTGACTGGTGTGTTTGTGTTATCAGCATTATTTGCAATTTACCCTGGGCTCTTTTTAAGAATGTTTTTTTAAATTGTATTTTTTATTTAAGCACAGAGTCATGTTATCGTATTTGAGCATCAGTTTAGAGATCTCCCTTGCAAGCACGTGTCCACGATATTACAAATTTGCAATACTAAACAGACCGGTGAATTATCACATCTATATTTGTTTTGTATTAGATGTATGTAGATTTATATTTCTCAAATTTTATAAATGTATCATTTTGACAAATTGCAGATTACATGTAATGTGAACACTACAAGTGTAGTTACTCACAGTTACTAAATAAATGTTTATCACACAATTATGCTGGTTGTATTGTGATTGGGATGAGGTTCCTATGGTGTTAGAAACTTGGGGAAATAATGGATTGTTGATTGATTGATTGATTAAAATAAAAATACATATCTTTTCTTTTCTTTACGGGACTGGATTGCACAATGATGTCAGACTTATTTCCGTTGTGGTCGCTAGATGCTTTTTTCCCAGAGGAGATCAAGTTTACGAATTTCCTGGCTGGGCTCTGGGACAGTGGATGTGCATTGACAAATAACATTTAACTGTTAATAGGCATTACCTGTGGATTATTGTGAATAACTAACGGCAATCAATCAATCGGCATACAAGATCCAAATTTACCGTTTTATAATTAAAGGTTAAACATAAAACATACTGTGCGCTTTGATTGATTCAAGAAATATAAATTGTGTGGGGTGAATACAATGTGGTTCTCTCATTCTAAAAGTCCATTCCAGTGCAAGGTCACTAATGTACATTGCTTTGGAATTCCGTCTCATCAAAAATCTTTACAGAACCTTCCCCCCTCTTCCTTCTCTAGACACAGTGGATAGGACCAGACATTTATTCAGACCCACGGTCATTCTTTCCCCACGGTCAGCATAACATACACCAGTGGACAGTAGATCTGATCTGGTTCTACACATGGACTGAGATGGTGAATCACATCAGATTGTGGAGAAGTTTCTCCTCACCCAGTCCAACACTCCTATCAGTGACATCTGACCTCTTCCTCACACCAACCAGTCTCCTCTAACCCTGAGTGAGCTTCACTGAGCTCTTTCAAGTTTGGTTTGTCACTCCATCCTTCATCCCTCTTATCATTCTCCATCTGTCTGCTGAACTCCCTCTGCATCTTTAGTCTTTGAGATTAAGTTGTCTCTCTGTAAATCAGTCAGGACTATCTTCATCAGGCTTCCCCCTGCGTCAACTTTGGCCTCTCTTTGATCTCCTTAATAGCCTGCCTGTCTCTCCTCTATCTCCATCTTCGCTGTACATCTCTTCAGTACTGTCCCTCCCCAGCTTTTAAAAAAATGTTATTTCTTATTTCAACTGTCTCTAATTCAGTTATTATTTCATGAAGTATCGTGATATCTCCCTTGAGCTTCTGAACTACTGCATCTTTCTTCAGATAGTTCTGCAGCTCCTTCTCAAGCTTCTGTCATCTCTCTTTCCTCACCCCTCTCTCTTTTTTTGTATTATTCCCTCTATCTCTCTGACCTTGGCCTTTGCCTCCTGGTAGGTCTGACTGCTGTAGAAACACTCTGTTTTATGCCACCATCTCCTCTACCTGCTCCAGCAGATCTAAGACCTGAGTGCCATGGGCCCTGTCCTTAATGTTGTGGACGTGGTACCTGCTCCCACGTTTCTCTACAAGCTGCTGGGGGTCCTGACTCCCTACTTGGAGAAACTGCTCAGTGCTCTGCTCTTTCAGGCCGTCAGCATGGGTGTGTCCCCAACAACCTTCTGCAAACATCTCCATTCTCTCCAGCAGCCCTTAGGGGGCTCCACTGGTACTGTATGACCAGGAGGAAGGCGGAGGTCCCAGAGCACACAGACAAGTCCAACATTCTGTCTCATCTTGATGATGGTGCCGGAGGAGATGGCTGCCGTTTTACGGGCTCCTAATCAATTGTGCTATTGTGTGTGTTTTTTGTACATAATGTTTCTGCCACCATCTCTTATGATTGAAAAGAGCTTCTGGATATCAGGACAGCGATTACTCACCTTGTACTGGATGTAGATTTATTTCTTTAAGGAGTCGGACGCAAAGGATTTACTTCCGACACCTGACAAGGCCCAAATCCCTGTCATTTGCATGAAGAAGAGACGGCGATATCGGGGATGTAGATCGGGGTGCCTTATAAGGATCTGACGGTGAGTGAGTAGTCTGGCTCTACCATCAGTCCTATTAGCCCATGTGCAATCATTGGATAATAAAATGGATGAGCACCGACCAAAACTATGCTACCAACGGGACACTAAAAACTGTAATATCTTATGCTTCACCGAGTCGTGGCTGAACGACAACATGGATAACATACAGCTGGCTGGGTTTTTGGTGCATCTACAGGGGTGGTCGTCTGTGTCTATTTGTAAATAACAGCTGGTGCACGAAATCTAATATTAAGGAAGTTTCAAGGTTTTGCTCGCCTGAGGTAGAGTATCTCATGATAAGCTGTAGACCACAATATTTACCAAGAGTTTTGATTTATATTTTTCGTAGCTGTCTATTTACCACTACAAACTGATGCTGGCACTAAGACTGTCTTATACGAGCTGTATAAGGCCATAACCAAACAAGAAAATGCTCACCCAGAGGCGGCGCTCCTAATGGCCGGGGACTTTATTGTAGGAAAACCTGTGTGTTTGAGGCTGACTACAACTAGGGAAAAAGCACAGCACTTTTTTTAACTCACTGAGTGGAGGATTCCACTCCATGCTGTTTCTCCTTCTCAGTGGGAGTGTGGGGTCCCTTCTCCCACTGTTACACAACACAAACCACTTAACACCCAGAACTGTTTGGGGTGTTGTGAGTCAGTCAAAATCACAGATAAAAATCAGGAAAACAAAACATCGGGCAGCATGACTGGAAAAGTGTGCATAAGGAATACACAGTCCTAAACAAATAATGCAGTTAAGTTAATGCATCGCTTCTGTGGCGTATGAATTGTTAGAATGTTGATACATGGCTGAATAGTTCCATCTCACCAAGTCGTTTTCTCGTTACTGGCATCCCGTCCAGTAGTTATCTGATTTTGTTTCTCCTTGTCTTGTAGTGGCTTGTTACTCTCCTGTTAACTCCCTTTTTAGATTCACTCCATGTCTCCCCTCATCTCCTCTTGTTGCCTCTCTATTTCCTCCAGTTGTTTTCCCATTTCTTCCACCTATGGAAAATACAATATTATGGATGATTATTTGATTATTAATAATATTCATTCGAAGACCCAAAATGTATGTTTCTCTCAACTCGTTTTGTTCTCCACCATGATATCTAATTAATTACCAATTTTGCGTTATTGAGTTCTGATTTGATTTGCCAATCAGATTTATTCAGTCATCCATTCATTCATCAATACAACAAGCCTACCTGGTTAAATAAAGGTGAACATTTAAATACAAATTTAAATAAAAAATATATACAAAAACCTTACAGGATTTGTTATTCTCATCCAGCCTCTGTCAACCGTCATCAGATCATCAACCATTATAAAACAATAAGAGAACATCGTTTGATTATTCCGTTTGACAGGTTAATTAATGACAATCAATACATCGGATAATGGTTCATAATGAACTGATTTATTGATTATCATTCATGAATTAGTCTGTCAAACTGATTGGCTCTGGGAACATAATATATATCAATCTTCTCTCCTCCAGACTCTCACACTTACCAAGCTCACCAGCTGATTCCTCCCTCTTCAGCTTGACCCCCTGGGTCTCACGTAGTAAATACTCTTGAGGCTGAACTAATGGTGTAAACCAGAGGTGTGTTATGTGTGGTAGACTACATCACTTGAATACAAGACGAGCAAGATGCAGTGCATCAGGCTACTCCAATAACTCAATCCTCTCTCACGTAGGGACTGTGGGCACCAATGGGATCCGGTTAGCTTCATTAGGTTAATTAACAGCAAGTTTTTATTGGACCATTTCTGGTCATGAATTGAATCAGGGGAAATGATGGGGTACTACGGTAGACATACTGTACAGTATTGTGGGAGGAGGCAGGGCTATGTAAACCCTTGTGGATGTCAATAAACAAAACAGCGAAATAAGTAATTACTCACCCAAATACCATGTTCCTAATAGTCCATTATTCAGGATGAGACTAATGATCATGTAAAACAAAATGTATTCATTATTGCCTTCAAGTCAACATCTGACATATTATCCAATTGAATGCCATAGTGTTTAGGTGTTTATAAACAGTATACTGTCGTAGTGTCGTTATAAAGCACCATCATGGACTGATAAATCCACCGTTGCCGCCTCCTGCTGTTCTCCACGGATGAACTGACGTACAGTGTGTAGAATCCATGATCTTGACTCCCTGATGTCGTTCAGCCTCAAACACGCGTTGCCTCTCTCCAGCTCCCGGGTGATCAGACTCACTCTGCCCTCATAGCCACTCCTCTCTGTCACCTGGCCACTCTTATACAGGTAAATACACTCTGCCCACTTAAACCGCCTGATCGTCATGAGAACTGCACTGGTCTCAGGTGAGCGGTGACGGGACAAGGGGGACATCTTCACCAACATCAGCGTCCGTATCCTCTTCAGGGGTGATGAATTTAAACCAATCTGTTCAAGAAAAAAAAACATTTCTGCTTTAATGACATTTCCATATTCACAAATACTCACATAAACACAGCTCAATTAAAAGCTACAATAGACATATAACAATCCAAGGCAGACATATTTAATTGAAGTATAAGAAGTACAACATGAATGCAGTGGGAATCTATGATGCAGAAGGAATTTAAAGGAGCGTGGGGGGAAGGAGTCACTGTGGAGCAGTAGAGCTGTTTCGCACAGACACAAACACAGCTTCAACTCATTTCGAACAGATGACATCCAAAGACATTGTTACACATAAAGAGACATTAAACCTCAAACTCATTTGACTTTACATAATTGGTTTGGTATTGTTGTCCAAAATGTGTAAGAAAAGCTAATAAGGAATTCTAAATAATCACGGGCTATGGACTCTGGACCAGGGACATCACTAGACATTCAGAACATCCGGGGCTCAGCACGACTGAAATGAAGCGCCCCGCTCGCTAGCAGTGAACATTTGAGCGGAAACAACGCGTTGTTGCATATCGCACTGCTTTCTTAAATGCGCGGTGCTCTCCAGACACCAAATAATCAACACTTAATATTAATTAAATGGATTGTGGTAAGTAAACCCATGGAATATGGGTTTATTTGCTAAACATGGTATCTACTGTATTAGCAAATACAAATTACAAGTGCATAACTATACAGTCATTTTCCAATAAGAAAATGGTTGGAAAAAGTAATCATTTTGTTGCAATGTTTTCATAAACCATGTCCAATATTTGATTGGCAATAAAAAAAAAGCCTCATGGTGACTGATGTTGGTCACATTACTGCTAACTAATGTGAGCTAGTCATGATGCATGGACCCTGCAGTTCCAAAATAATCCAAATGATGGGAGCCTAAACCACATGATGGGAGCCTAACCCCACCCATGAATGGGGGGGATATAATATGTACAAAAGCATGCACCAAACACTCATGAAAATCAGGATTTTATCATATTTATGGAAATAAATCTCAGATTCCAAGGTCAATTAGCTACAGGAGAATATGTCTACCTAATTAATTGCACAAAAAAAATGATTAGCTGTTCAGGAGTCTTATGGTTTGGGGTAGAAGCTGTTGAGAAGTCTCTTGGACCGAGACTTGGCGCTTCGGTACCGCTTGCCGTACGGTAGCAGAGAGAACCGTCTATGACTAGGGTGGATGGAGTCTTTGACCATTTTTAGAGCCTTCCTCTGACACCGCCTGGTATAGAGGTCCTGGATGGCAGGAAGCTTGGCCCTGGTGATGCACTGGGCCGTACGCATTACTCTCTGTAGTGCCTTGCGGTCGGAGGCCGAGCAGTTGCCATACCAGGCAGTGATGCAACCAGCCAGGATGCTCTCGATGGTGCAGCTGTAGAACCTGTTGAGGATCTGGAGACCCATGCCATATCTTTTCAGTCTCCTGAGGGGGAATAGGCTTTGTCGTGCCCTCTTCATGACTGTCTTGGTGTGTTTGGACCATGATAGTTTGTTGGTGATGTGGACACCAAGGAACTTGAAGCTCTCAACCTGCTCCACTACAGCCCAATCAATGAGAATGGGGGCGTGCTCGGTCCTCCTTTTCCTGTAGTCCACAATCATCTCCTTTGTCTTGATCACGTTGAGGTCACCTCTTACCTTCACATGTCTTCACGTCTTTCACTTTACATAAACAATTGTTGACTTCAATCCATAACAATGTTCCACTATTCAAGAAAAACATACTGTACGTGAGTACAATCAGAAGTACTACTGCGTGGCCACGCACGACTCCAACACCATCATTAAGTTTGCTGACGACACAACGGTGGTAGACCTGATCACAGACAGCGATGAGACAGCCTACAGGGAGTAGGTCAGGGACTTGGCAGTGTTGTGCCAAGACAACAGTCTCTCCCTCAACGTCAGGAAGACCAAGGAGCTGATCGTGGACAACAGGAAACGGGGACGAGCATGTCCCCATTCACATCGACGGGGCTGTAGTGGAGTGGGTTGAGAGCTTCAAGTTCCTCGGTGTCCACATCACTAAGGACTTAACATGGTCCACATACACATCTGCACAGCGACCTCTTCCCCCTCAGAAGGCTGAAGAGATTTCTCCTGGGCCCTCATATCCTCAACAGCTGCACCATTGAGAGCATCTTGACTGACTGCATCACCACATGGTACGGCAAATGCACCGCCCTCGACCGCAAGGCACTACAGAGGGTGGTGGGTTGACCCAGTACATCACTGGGGCTGAGCTCCACGCCATCCAGGACCTCTATATTAGGCGGCGTCAGAGGAATCCTCAAAATATTGCCAAAGACTTTAGCCACACAAGTCATGGATTGTTTTCTCTGCTACCGTCAGCAAGTGGTACCAGAACATCGGGTCTCAGACCAACAGGCTCCGAGTCAGCTTTTATCCACACAAGAAGAACAGCAAGAAGAATGAAATCAGAGTTGGTCCCATGTCCCAAGTCGTTGAAACCGAAGGCAGCGGCATACTTCTAAGCGGACAGGAGTGACTGCGAGTGGTTCGGAGCAGATTGACATACGGAATAGCTTCGCTGCACTGGTGCCTGATCTACCTGCGCCTTCATTGCTGGGATTGCCTGTGTCTATGACAGTGGTGCTGACTCATACTACGCTGACTCCAGCAGTGGCTTCGTCGAGTTCGTCTACTTTCCCTCTCTCTGGATCTGACGGGGCACTGCCTGCTGTGGGAGGTCTGGACCTATCGCTGCGAGCAGTGGGCCTACGCTATCTTGCTTCTCGTGGGCCCGTGAAAGGTTCGATGAATTGTGTGATGGGTAGGAATGGGCAGATTTCTCAATTCCCTTCTCCGGCCATAGTACTGGGCATAGTGTATAAGAGGTCATACGAGAAGTTTTTTAGTGATTCTTATGTGGATGTTAACAATATTTGTTGGTCTGTGGTGTGTAATGAGGAGCAACCAGACGTTGCACTTGACACATTTATGAAATTGCGTATCCCAGTTACTAATAAGCATGCAGCCATTAACAAAATGACTGATTAGCAAACTTTAAAAAAAACATGAGCTGGCACACACCCAGAATAATAGTTTGTGTGGAGGTGCTAACGGCGAATAAACTATAAACTATCAAAAGAAAGAAAGTCACACACTCCATGTGTAACAACCCTCAGGAAGGCACAGTGATGCCGAAACATTGGTAAATACCCATTAAATTGCTGGGAGATTTATACATGGAGTGTGCGTACTTTCTGGTGGAGCACGGGCCTGAGGGCACACTGTGTTGTGAAATCTGTGAATATATTGTAATGTTTGAAAATTGTATTAACTGCCTTAATTTTGCTGGACCCCAGGAAGAGTAGCTGCTGCTCTGGCAGCAGCTAATGGGGATCCATAGTACAAATACACTGCTGCTACTTTGTTTTTTACTCTTAATATTATTATTATTATTAATCCCAATGTTTAGTCACTTGTAGAAAATAGTACAAATAAAGAAAAAACCCTCGAATGAGTAGGTATGTCCAAACTTTTGACTAATACTGTATATATTCAACGTTTTAACCAAAGACTGCAGCTCAGGCCTGTACAAGAAATCTACAGACTTTCACCTTTACTCATATACACCCTTACAGGTAAACTCATTCTCTCTCTAGTACCTCTCTCCCCTCCTTCTACATGAAGTAGCATGAAGACTGTAGTAAATTCTTTACTTATTATTCACAATCATAATATGAGCCTATTAAGATACTCATGTACAACTGTGAGAAGTTCAGCAACATTCAGTCCAGTTTTTTGCCAGCAGATAATAAAGTCTGATTGGTTCTCGAGTCTTGGCTCTGTGTATTGTTGTTCCAAAGATCAGTGGCCGTGTGACAAACGCATCAACTCAACCGAGGGATCAACTTTTGATCACAGATCACATAATACAATTTAATGTCACCTGCTGGCAATAAGTACTGTGTGTGTGTTATTTTGATGCCAGCAACCACTCCAGCCTAGCCCTGTCAGATGAACCCTGTTAGCCCTGGGATTCAGACAGGAACACCTCACAACCTTGAGGCTACCAGCACACCCTTGTACTTTACTTGTGTACATTTCCTCTGAGGATGAGAACTGGGTGCACATGCAAAAAGTAATAGCCTTTAAAAAAATAAAAAATAAACTTTTCAGAACATTGATTTATTTATATAAAATTTACCAGAGTAATCATGTTCAAGTAATAGGCACGGTATGTATGTGATGAAATGCATAACTCACAACTTCTTGACTGGAGAGATGCATTTCAAGTTTCAACATGACACCTTGATTGATTTGATATTGTGGGGTAAATACAGTGTGGTTCTCTCTCTCTCTGCTAATAGTAGACTTTCTCTAAGTCCCCAACAAAAGTATCATCTTCAGAGTTCTCAGTCTCTGACTCCTCCAGGCTCCCCCCCGCCCTCCCCCCCAGCCCCACTGTTCTTCATTAGATGAAGATTGAATGCCAAGACGATCCATTACCGATTCAGAAAACCGATCACGTATCAACAAAAAAAAATAATAGATGACCCTTGTGTCGTCAAGTATTCGCAATTGTCGTTAGGTAAATAGTAACACATTATCTTGGAATGGATACACTTCTTATTCAATTCCAATTACTCTATACTGGGAGTGATTACGTCCCAAATGGCACCCTGTTCTCAATAGGGCCCATGGGAAAAGTAGTGCACTATGGAGAGAGTAGGGTGCTATTTGGGAAGTACCAATTGTATGTCGCCTGTAGCAGTTCCATTGCAGAGAGTAGCTGAACCATTACAAACATAACTCAGCAGAAATACTATTAGGGAGCTCTAGCTCTGAAAATGGCTTCCTCAGGCTTATCTGGATGACTCATGACAGATGAGTTTCAGTACCACCACGTTAGACTGGCATACACACTGGCAGGTCTACGAAACAACGTTTAGTGCTCATTGTGTTTTAAATGTTCCTTCTTGCTGTGTGAATCACATTTAAATATATACTATTTCCTCCAAAGTGGTGTGAATGCTGTGTCTTGCGTCTTTATTTTATTTACCCTGTAATACACTTTATATGCACTAGAGGGCCTCTTCATTCTATGATGCATCTGACATTACGTTCTCAGTTTAGGACTTAACACACTCATAAGACAAGACATGTGTAAAGCCTTCATTTAGCTGGAAACTTTAACAAGACCAATATTCTGTCCACAATGCTTAATTGGCCTGAAAATGATCACTTCCAACCTCTTATACCACTGAACTATTTTGACTCTGAACTAAAATGGACATTTCAAGATGTCCAATTGTATTTATGTTAATAGCACAGGAGGTTGGTGGCACCTTAACTGGGGAGAACGGGCTTGTGGTAATGACTGGAGCGGAATAGGTGGAATGGTATCAAATACATCAAACACATGGTTTCCGGGTGTTTGATTCCATTCCATTTGCGCCGTTCCGGCCATTATTATAAGCCGTTCTCCCCTCAGCAGCCTCCTGTGGTTTATAGAATGACCTGAGCGGGAGTCCCTACGTGGGTGATGTGTAAAATCTTGCCCACTGATCAACAGACAACTTTGGGGTTAGGGAGGGTTGCAAACGCTGGCTCTGTCGTGGCTCTACCACAACGTTCTCTTTGTGCCACGTCTTCTCCCTCTCTCATGAGCACTCTGGCATTTAACAACACTGCTTCCTTTAGCTTTGTAGACAAATTTAGCAACATATGTGAAATGGTGTCCCTGGGAGATTCCTGACACAGAGATTTGATTGTGCTCTCTTTATTTTGGGCATCTGTTTGGCATTTTAACATTTCCTCGCGGTGCACTTTGGGCCCTCTTAGGATTGCCTTAGTGGGTATTTCTCTAGGCCTCGGAGCACTGAGCAGCTGTAGGGTGTCTCCCCCCTGAAACACCATATTCTCCCATTCTTCTATGTGGATTAGGCCAAAAGAGCCTTCTCTGGAGGTGTCTATTAGGTCATCACTCATTGTGACACAAAACATGTACTATAGTGTTGAGCAGATGCCATAGAAAACCATGTTTTTGCCTAATTAGCCTCTCATCTCTTCAGTTCCAGAGGACTACTAATCAAATGGCTACCCAGACTATTTACAAAGCCCCCACCCCCACCCCCGCCCACGCAGCTGCTACTCTCTGTTATTATCTGTGCATAGTCACTTTAAAATCTCTACCTACATGTACATATTACCTCAATTACCTCGACACCGGTGCCCCTCCACATTGACTCTGTACCGGTACCCCCTGTATATAGCCCCACTATTGTTATTTACTGCTGCTCTTTAATTATTAGTTATTCTTATCTCTTACTTTAAAAAAAAATGTATTTTCTTAAAACGGCATTGTTGGTTAAGGGCTGAAGGGTAGGTATTGCACTGTAAGGTCTACACCAGTTGTATTCGGCGCATGTGACAAATAGAATTTGACTTGATTTGTCTACTGACATCCTGTCTCCCTGCCTTTCTCAACCAGCTGAGGCCCTGGCATGTCTGCAACCACCCCCACCCTCCACCAGGAAATCAATGTCTCTCATTCCCATCTCCATACACACACACACACACACACACACACACACACACACACTCCATCTACTATGCGCTGCCTCATCATCAGCTGCAGCATCATGTCTGTGTCTGTCCCACTCACTCCACGGCCTTGGCTGCTCTCCACGGCAGACGTCTGAGAGAGACCCTGCTATTGTTGACTGTTGTTGGTATGTCCATTGTTGTGTATTTTACAGGCATAGCTCTGCTGAGCACTACTGTTCTGTATGTTCATTAGTTAATTTGTGGCGTTTTGTGTACAGAATAATAGGCTAGTTGTTGAGCCCCTAAGGCCTAAAAAGAAAGGCCAATTATTGTAGCTATGTGATGAAGGTTATAATATTATGTTAAAAAAATATTTTTTAAAAGGGCATGATTGTAATGACAATGTTATTAAGATAGACTTACTGGTTTTGAAACATGTATTAGAATTGTTGTATGTCTGCAATGAGTGGCAAAGGGAACGAATCTGTAACTTCAAATATTGCACATTTACACATTTAACACTGCATGACCAAAAGTATGTGGACGCCTGCTCATCGAACATCTCATTCTAAAATCATGGGCATGGAGTTGGTCCCCCTTTTGCTGCTGTAACAGCCTCCACTCTTCTGGGAAAGCTTTCCACTAGATGTTGGAACATTACCGCAGGGACTTGCTTCCATTCAGTCACACAGAGCATTAGTGAGGTCGGGCACTGATGTTGAGCGATTAGGCCTGGCTCGCAGTCGCCGTTCCAATTCATCCCAAAGGTGTTTGATGGGGTTGAGGTCAGGGATCTGTGCAGACCAGTCAAGTTCTTCCACACCGATCTCGACAAACAATTTCTGTATGGACCTTGTTTTGTGTACAGGGGCATTGTCATGCTGAAAAAGCAAAGGACCTTCCCCAAACTGTTGCACAAAATTGGAAGAACAGAATCATCTAGAATGTCATTGTATGTTGCAGCTTTAAGATTCCCCTTCACTGGAACAAAGGGACGGAGCACGAACCATGAAAAACAGCCCCAGACCATTATTCCTCCTCCATCAAACTGTACAGTTGGCACTATGCATTGGGGCAGGTAGTGTTCTCTTGGCATCTGCCAAAATCAGATTTGTCCGTCGGACTGCCAGATGGTGAAGCGTGATTCATCACTCCAGAGAACGCGTTTCCACTGCTCCAGAATCCAATGGCAGTGAGCTTTACTCCTCTCCAGTTGACGCTTGGCATGGTGATCTTAGGCTTGTGTGCAGTTCTTGTGCTGACGTTGCTAACAGAGGCAGTTTGGAACTCGGTAGTGAGTGTTGCAACCGATTTTATGTGCTATATGCTTCAGCACTCGCCGGTCCTGTTCTGTGAGCTTGTGTGGCCTACCACTTCGCGGTTGGGCTGTTGTTGCTTCTAGAGGTTTCTATTTCACAATAACATCACTTCCAGTTGACCAGAGCAGACATTAACAGATGTGAAACAGCGTATCTTCATGCTTTGCCCATATTTGTAGCCCAAAATGTCACTTTCATCAACTGACTCAGTGACAGTGTATTTGATTGACGTAATCAAGCCAGTAAAAAAATGGCGAGAAACCAAACAGAGAAGGAGAATGTCAGAACGTGTAAGTCGCCAACAACACGATTTGGAGCATTTAATGGTATGAGTTCAGCCTCTCTCTGCATTGTGTCCCTGATGCGATGTGTATAGCCAGCTGACCCCCAATATGACATGACTGACGCTCTGTTGTATCAGGCTGTGTTGTTCAATATTGCCACTGTGCATCTGGAGAACCTCTGCTCTCCATGGAAACTCTCCCTAAACTGATGTCATCCTCTCAAAAGCAATGGGACTCCACCCTGTTAGCAACACATTATCTGATATATTCTACTCAGTAGTAGAAGTAGGCATAATAGATTGTTTTGCCTTTTTTCTCTCAACCTTCAGTATAGTGAATATTCTATCCTATGCCTATCTATAATGGCTGTAAATGAAGATTTCCCAACTATCCTAATTCTTCGGGGCTATGAGGCTTAAATACTGGACTTGGATTAGTGTTATTGTAATTAGTGTTTTAGATGAGGTAAATTGGTTGTAATAAGGTTGTTATAAACAGGTTATACACAGGTTATACACCATGAACGGGTCTGCATCTACCAGCATGCAACGCTACACAACATCGTCTCCTTAACTACGCTTTTAGCAAAGCCAAGTAGAAGGCTTGTCTCTGAAAGGGCTCATTGTGTAGAGATGTGATTGTGTGTGTGTGTGCGGTGTAATCGGTGACGTATGAGTAGACTAGACTCTTTACTGTATTCGTTGGGTCAGCACTGCAGAGATTAGCTTGCTACACAGACAGGGATTCCTAAACCCGAATCATGCACATCGCCATTACAACTAAATGGGAGTGGAGCAGAAATTGTGCAAGATATGGATAGATTCCGTTGGTCCTATAAATATTGCGCGGTCGTTGCTTCGATTCAAGTTTCCACAAAGTCCCCCATTCCATTATAATGCTTCTCGAGGAGTCGGCTCTTTGGAACCATCGTGGTGTGCTGATTTCCTCACGTGTGTTTTCTGTTAAAAGTGGCGAGGCTGGGATAAACACACGAACATTTGCAAACAAGAGGCATTAGCGCGGGTACATTTGTTTCGTTTTTTTGACTTGCTGTGATTTCTGAAGTCGAGGAGGAAGGTGTAACGTTAGGTAGTTGTAGTTGTGATCCAGCAACAAAAAACAAAAAAACAAGCTGAAACATGGGGAACGCAGGGAGTATGGACCAGCAAACTGATTTCAGGGGACATAACATGCCTCTGAAGCTGCCTATGCCGCAGCCAGGCGAATTGGAGGAGAGATTCGCAATCGTTTTGGTATGTTCACAAATTCAAAGTGCTTTCTTATCGAACCCTGATAAGTTTCCCATTTGTCTTTGCGCCATTCTTACTTTGAGCTGGCACCGCAGCGGTGTTGGTCCGACCGTTACCTAGCTACTCCGCTCAGTCGTCCTCTCAACTCAAACCATGTTCCACCGTTTGTGTTTAGCTACAGTAGCAAGCTAAGTTGGAATATCACGATGAGATAGACGTTGCAACAATTGATCTTATTTATTTTTCATTTTTCTTTGGTTTACTTGACACGTTTTTTTCTTCTTTCATTGATCGCATCAAATAATCAATGGGAGAGGGTAGAAAACCACGTGACCCAAATCTGTCACGCAAATTCATCCGAAAAGCACACAATCCAAGTATCTATCTAGTAGTCTGTGAAGTCAATTACCTTTGTTTTAGCGGTGAAGTTATACATGGAGGAAACTGAACTCTACTCAGCAAGTTGACTCCCTGGTTGATTTGATATGTAAACCTCAGCAATTTAAAGTAGGACAGCTGTTTGTTTGCCCCATCGGCCCTATCTTGCAAATTCGAAAATGCCTTTCTGAGTGGGACATTCGGTGTTCAGTGAGAATGCTTGTTTATCAGCCTGTATATTTCAAGGCTAGGTTTACTTGTACCTACGCTGCTTCTGTAAATGTGATATGTTATCCAACTGTGTATACTAAATAACCAATTGAACAGCCAGCTGTCTTGACAAAATTAGTAACCTAGCTAGTTGATTTAGGCTAATCCTGCTCAATTTATCTTATCTTCCATTTTCTGTACTTTAAGCTAATTCATGCATTGATTACTATACTACACATTTGCAATGTTTCAGCATCCTAAAACATGGCATTACGTACCAAGCATAACAACAACATAGCCTGTTCAGAGATTATGGGGGGTTAGATCAGTGAAGGGCTCCGGGGTGTAAAGCCTGGTTTTGTGAGGTCGTGTAGATGTGGGTCAGACATGGTTGTAGTCAGACCTAATACTCCGCTACAAGGTGGCTAGGTGAGTGTTGTGGGACCTGGTCGCCTGCAACACAATTAGCCCAACACAGACCTACTAAGAAGGTTATGCAGTGCCATGTGACTTCAGAGCTCCTGCAACCGTACCTGTCAGAAGGTACGGTTTGATTTAAGAGGGAAAAACTGTAACTAAACCTGTTTTACTCTGTGTTTCTGTGTTTTCCAATGTATTATGCCTTGGGCTATGACCTGTTACTCTGTTTGCTGACTGGTGCTGGCCCAAGCCATTTAGACTGTTATTAGGCTACCTAATGGAGCAATTGTTTTTTTTTACTGTGGGAGTCACTAATACATGTCACAGTGTTCTCGTTGGGGTGTAATTGCCGCATGTTTCGGAGGAGAGGGAGGCAGGGAGCAGACCTCTGGCCAGAGGGGTGCCCTTACAAAAAAAAGATAACAGTTCTGAAACTGCAGTAAAAGTGCAGTAACTGCAGTCGACTGTGTTATTTTGGACTCAGTAATTGCAGCCTACTGCAGTTCTACTGCATTCTAACTACAGTTATACTACAGTGTACTGCAGTTATACAGCACTCTGAGAGCAATCTTTTTTTTCGTAAGGTTGTACATCCCAAATGGCACCCTATTCCCTATATAATGCACTACTTTTGACCAGAACTCTATGGGCCCTAGTCAAAAGTAGTGCACTATGGAATAGAGTGCCATTTGAGACACAGCCAGGGTTGACGTCACACTGCCTCGGCCTACCAGGGGATTGAAGGCTTCTTCCTAATCCCGTCTGCTTTTAGGATAACCTGGCTTCTTTTCATGATCTGTGAGCAACACCAAGGAATGCCCGGCTTGAACGCCTGCCTGCCTGGCCTCCTTTTCAACTAAAGAAGTAGGCTAGAGGAACCAAATGTAACCACTTTATGACTCTATAGGAAGCATACTGTATCATTGAGTTCACTGAAACTGTTAGTTGTCGGTAAGCTTTTCCCAACACGCTCATAACCTGTATTTATTTCCCCCTGTAAAGGTCATTGATGGACTAATGAGTCATACTCTAAACGTATCCTATTAGTTAATGCTACTGGTTGAATCCCTTAAGCACAGGCTAAAATAACACAGTGGGTCTGGTTGCACCAGGAGCGATCAGTCGCTCACTGAAGAGGGATGGATGTGAGAATGAAGGAGTACCAGCTAGACTGGATCCTTGGGCGAGTTTAGTGTTTTAATCACCAGCACAGCGTTATTTACTGCTATTTAAACCCCGCTGATTGTCAGTAATGCCCGCTGGCCGGCGGCGCCACGAATTGCCCGAGTGTGCGTGTGACTCAGATGAGTGTGTCACTTCAGCCTGCAAGGCTAATGATTGAAAAACTGTATTGGGCCCCTCAATGATTGATCCAAAACCACCATGCATCCTTCACTGATTGATAAGCATGGGTTAAACTGCAACAAGCAGTCAGCAGGAGGAGCCGTCAGCAGGAGGATGACGGATTCACGGATTGGATGCTATCACTGCCCATTTTTTTTCTTCACCAACGCACAAAATCATTTTAATCAGTGTAAGTAGGACTTCTGTAAAACAGGCTACTTCTTTAATAAAACAGATATTTTCTACAGCTGCACCATCGAGAGCATCCTGACTAGAGGTCGACCGATTATGATTTTTTTCCACGCCGATACCGATTATTGGAGGACCAAAAAAAAAGCAGCTACCGATTAAATGGCCGATTTTTATTTGTAATAATGACAATTACAACAATACTGAATGAACACTTATTTTAACTTAATATAATACATCAATCAAATCAATTTAGCCTCAAATAAATAATGAAACATGTTCAATTTGGTTTAAATAATGCAAAAACAAAGTGTTGGAGAAGAAAGTAAAAGTGCAATATGTGCCACTTAAGAAAGCTAACGTTTAAGTTCCTTGCTCAGAACTGTGCTTTTCTTTTAAGTGGCTTGCTCAAGGGCACATTGACAGATTTTTCACCTAAGTCGGCTCAGGTATTCAAACCAGCGACCTTTTGGTTACTGGCCCAATGCTCTTAACCGTTAGGCTACCTGCCGTCCTATACAAGGTCTTTTAAATAGCCACGGTAACAGAATGATGCTAGACTCAGATTTTACACTTTTAAATATATTTCAAACAAAAACCAATGATTGTAAAGTTCAATAAACCATACAACTCTATGCACAAGGACGACTTTTAACAATTTCCACTGAAGATTTTACAAAAACACATTTACTTTATGAACAGTGCAGATGTAAAGTTTGGTAACAGGATGTCGGTTTGTGCTGTTTGTGCCGTCATTCTGTTATCAAACTTTACATCCGCACTGTTCTTAAATTAAATGTTGTTTTTGTAAAATATTCAGTGGAAATTGTTAAACGTCGTCCTTGTGCAGAGTCGTATGGTTTGTTTAACTTTGCAATCACTGATTTTTGTTTGACATAAGCTACATTTTAAAGTTAAAAAATCTTGAGTCAGCATCATTCTTTTGCTTTGGAATTGCCCCTTAAGCTTAGTTCAGATACATAAGAAGAGACACGACACAGCGGTTTTTAAGGAGTTTGTATGATCTGAACGGCCTAGTTTTAGAACGTCTCATTTCGTCGGCTGGAGTTTCCAAGACTCAACATGTCAAATCTTTAGTCTCAAGCGTGACAGATTTATTTAGCCAAACAAAGAACAGTGCACTAATGCTCTGTGTTCAGCCAGGTAGGTAGCTAGCCAAACAGAGAGCTAGCTAGCTATTTTGCTGCACATAGCTAACCTAGTTTCCTGACATTCATCTGACTAGTCACAAAGTGTACCCTGTTTCTGGTGCATGTATTCCATGACACTCAAGTTTGCTAAAGCACCTTGCTACAACAAGTGGCAACTTTGTTTCAAGGTTTCATCTGTCGTTTTAAAAGACACCGTTACCATGGAAATGGGCTCAACAGCACCTCTCACCTGCCCCGTCTTTAGTCAACCAGTTGTACAACACAACATTCTCAAACTAGCTCATTTTATCTCGTCTCATTTCATGTCGGCTGTTGTATCTGAACTGGGCTTTACAGTTCATTTTCCAAATGTATTTAAAAATAAAATTAGAACATGTTTAGCTCCCTCTTAATCTGAACATTAGCCATCTAGAGGGTAGCTGCTATGGCCTGACTAACTCCTACATTGAGAAACCAGGTGGAGTAAACAGGGTTGGGAGGGATTTGACTATATGAAAGCATTTGACCTCTCCATGCTCTGCTGACAACTGTGTTTTTTTTAGGCTATGTGTTGCACTCAGCTTTATTCTGTTTAGGGGTCACAATTTTAATTTTTTATTTTATTTATCTGTTTTTTTACCAGGTAAGTTGACTGAGAACACGTTCTCATTTGCAGCAACGACCTGGGGAATAGTTACAGGGGAGAGGAGGGGGAGGAATGAGCCAATTGTAAACTGGGGATTATTAGGTGACCATGATGGTTTGAGGGTCAGATTGGGAATTTAGCCAGGACACCAGGGTTAACACCCCTACTCTTACGATAAGTGCCATGGGATCTTTAATGGACTCAGAGAGTCGGGACACCCGTTTAACATCCCATCCGAAAGACGGCACCCTACACACTGCCCTGGGGCATTGGGATATTTTTTTTAGACCAGAGGAAAGAGTGCCTCCTACTGGCCCTCCAACACCACTTCCAGCAGCATCTGGTCTTCCATCCAAGGACTGACCAGGACCAACCCTGCTTAGCTTCAGAAGCAAGCCAGCAGTGCTATGCAGGGTGGTATGCTGCTGGCTAGTAGCAGTGTAGTAACACTGTTATTACTCTACTAACATGTTGTTACATTAGCTAATAAATAGCCCAATTTGAGTGGATTTGTATACACCCAGTCTACAATCTATTAGGTACGCCCATTTAGTACCCGGTCGGACCCCCCTTTGCCTCCAGAACAGACTGAATTCTTTGGGGCAGGTTGTGGCATTCAAACGTTGCTCAATTGGTATCAAGGAACCAGACGTGTACCAGGATAACATTCCCCACACCATTACACCACCGCCACCAGCCTGTACTGGCAGGATGTGGTCATGGAGTTATACTGCTTACGCCAAATCCTGACTCTGCCATCAGCCCACAGGAATGCCACTGACTGGATGTTATTTGTAGTGTTGTGGTTAGAGCGTTGGGCCAGTAACCGAAAGGTTGCAAGATCTAATCACCGAGCTCACAAGGAAAAATCTGTCGTTCTGCCCCTGAACAAGGCAGTTAACTGTTCCTAGGCCGTCATTGAAAATAAGAATTTGTTCTTAACTGACTTGCCTAGTTAAATAAAGGTAAAATGTTGCTCAAAATCAAACAGTAACTGAATGCCTCGAATGCCTGTCTGCTTTATATAGCAGGCCACGTGACTCACTGTCTGTAGGAGCGAACCATTTTCATGAATGAGTGGTGTACTTAATAAACTGTCCACTGAGTGTATTTGTACTTGGACTGTAATCATAAGAATAGAGTCAACATTGAGAACAGATTTAGTGCACTACAGGTAGGCTTTTCCTGGGAAATTCAAGGCTTGCTGCTGGCTGATTCCACTAAGCCTAACTGTTTCCCCTGACAAAGCACATTGCCTTTCATTGATACAGCTGCTGCAGGGGACTTGAAGCGACGGCTGAGATTTAAAACTAGACATAATTGTCATGCAAGGCCTCCGTCAAAGATAAGGCAAAGTATTTCACATACGACCTTGACCAGGGAGAGAAACAAGTATAATGTAAACGTCCATTATAAGCTTAGGCTACAGACTTGTAATCTTCCATGTAGATTTGATTAAATTGTAGGAATTTCATTTCCAATAACATGTTTTTTACTTGTAAGTCTAATCCTTTCTCTCTTAATACTTCCTGGCTGTAAAAATGTATATTTTGTGTGAATAGGCCACATGTCTGATTAGTGATGGGGAGAATAAATAAATACAGTATCGGGATATTATTTTTTGTGATAGCCTACATCGTTAATATTATTATCAGATCTTCAACCAAAACCTAACATTAGATCAAGGAAACCTGAGTGTGAACAAATAACACAACAATTCTATATTTATTTCATGAACAATGTAATGCAACACCCATTGCCTCTGCGTGAAATAGTAATTGCTCCCTTACACTCAATAATTCGTCGTGCCACCTTTAGCTGCAATGACTCCTGTAGTTGTTGATCAGTCTCTCATGTTGCTGCGAAGGAATTTTGGCCCACTCTTTCATGCATAACTGCTTTAACTCAGCAACATTTGTGGGGTTTCAAGCATGAACTGCTCATTTTAAGTCCTGCCACAACATCTTAATTGGGATTAGGGCTGGACTTTGACTAGGCCATTCCAAAACTTCCAAAACATTTTGTTGTTGCCGTTTTCATGTAGACTTGTTGTGTGTTTTCCATCATTCTCTTGCGGCGTGACCCAGCTGTGCTTCAGCTTCAGCTCACAGACGGATGGCCTGACATTCTCCTGTAGAATTATATGATACAGAGCAGAATTCAGGGTTCCTTCTATTAAGGCAAGTCATCCAGGTCCTGAGGCAGCAAAGCATCCCCAAAGCATCACACTACCACCACAATATGTACAATAGTAACCTTAGGGTAATGAGTGAATTAAGGAGTAAATAACAATGGAACAATCTGGACATTTAAAAAAAAACGTTGTTTTTTTGCGTTGTGTACTTTTTGCTTGTTCCGCCATTTTTTAAATATAACTAGTTAAACACTTTAAAAAGGAAAGTGGGCCACATGAGCAAAACTGAATGGATACCGTTTACAGTGGTTAAATACTATAAGTATAGTAAAAAAAGAAACTTGGAATCCATTTTCCATGACAAGCTCCTCAAGTAGCCTAAAGTACCTTCCTTGTAGCCACTACACTTGACTGGAAGTGTATCTGCTGATAAGTCTTTGTTTTAGCACCTTTCCTATTCGCGTCAATTGTGGCTCTAGCTCTGGTCCGGGGAGTCGTTCGGGTGTGCTCTCGCGGTCGTTCGACCGAACGACTCCCTGAACCAGAGCTATTGTGGCTCAAGAGCCCCACCATCCATTGCACTTAACAGCATTGCAGTTGAATGGCACTTGAGGTCTACATGAGCAGACAATGTACACTACCAGGCAAAATGTTTGGACACCTACCTCATTTCAGGATTTTTCTTAATTTGGCCTATTTCCTACATTATGGAATAGTAGTGAAGACATCAAAACTATGAAATAGCACATACTGTATGGAATCATGTAGTAACCAAAAAAGTGTTAAACAAATCAAAATATATTTTATATTTGAGATTCTTCAAAGTAGCCACCTTTTGCCTTGATGACAGCTTTGCACACGCTTGGCATTCTCTCAACCAGCTTCATTAAGTTTGCAGATGACACAACAGTAGTAGGCCTGATCACCGACAACGATGAGACAGCCTATAGGGAGGAGATCAGAGCCCTGGCCGTGTGAGGGCCAGGTATGGCAACTGCTCGGCCTCTGACCACAAGGCACTTCAGAGTGTAGTGCGAATCGCCCAGTACATCACTGGGGAAAAGCTTCCTGCCATCCAGGACCTATATACCAGGTGGTGTCAGAGGAAGGCCCTAAAAATTGTCAAAGACTCCAGCCACCCTAGTTATAAATTGTTGTCTCTGCTACCGCACGGCTAGAGGTACCGGAGCGCCAAGTCTAGGTCCAAGAGGCTTCTCAACAGCTTCTACCCCCAAGCCATAAGACTGCTGAACATCTAATCAAATGGCTACCCAGACTATTTGCATTACCCCCCTTTCACACCGCTGCTACTCTCTGTTGTTATCATCTATGCATAGTCACTTTAATAACTCTACCTACATGTACATATTACCTCAATTACCTTGACTAATCGGTGCCCCCGCACATTGACTCTGTACCGGTGCCCCCTGTATATAGTCTTGCTATTGTTATTTTACTGCTGCTCATTAATTAGTATTTCTTATCCTTATTCGTTTAAGAAATATGTATATTTAACTGCATTGTGGTTAGGGGCTCGTAAGTAAGCATTTCACTGTAAGGTCTACGGCTGTTGTATTCGGCATATGTGACTAATACAATTTTATTTGATCATCTAGAATTCAATTAACAAGTTAATTTGTGGATTTTCTTTTCTTCTCAATGCATTTGAGCCAATCGTTTGTGTTGTGACAAGGTAGGGGTGGTATACAGACGATAGCCCTACTTGATAAAAGACCAAGTCCATATTATGGCAAGAACAGCTCAAATAACCAAAGAGAAACGACAGTCCATCATTACTTTAATGCGTGAAGGTCAGTCAATCCGTCCAATTTCAAGAACTTTGAAAGTTTCTTCAAGCGCAGTCACAAGAGCCATCAGGCACTATGATAAAACTGACTCATGGGGACTGCCTGTCACGGTCGTCATAAAGGGGAGACCAAGGCACAGCATGGTCAGCAGCATACCACCCTGCATACCACTGCTGGCTTGCTTCTGAAACTAAGCAGGGTTGGTCCTGGTCAGTTCCTGGATGGGAGACCAGATGCTGCTGGAAGTGGTGTTGGAGGGCCAGTAGGAGGCACTCTTTCCTCTGGTCTAAAAAAATATCCCAATGCCCCAGGGCAGTGATTGGGGACACTGCCCTGTGTAGGGTGCAGTCTTTCGGATGGGACATTAAAACGGGTGTCCAGAATCTCTGAGGTCATTAAAGATCCCATGGCACTTATCGTAAGAGTAGGGGTGTTAACCCCGGTGTCCTGGCTAAATTCCCAATCGGGCCCTCAAACCCAAACCATCATGTTCACCTAATAATCCCCAGTTTACAATTGGCTCATTAATCCCCCTCCTCTCCCCTGTAACTATTCCCCAGGTCGTTGCTGCAAATGAGAACGTGTTCTCAGTCAATTTACCTGGTAAAATAACAGAACAATAAAAAATAAATGGTAAGCGAACATAACTCTTTATTTAAAGAGAGAACACTGAACATAACTAAACAAAACAACAAACCGTGAAGCAATATGGCTAGTGCAGAACAGGCAACTAAACATAGAATAACAACCCACAAGGAATAACAACCCACCAAGGAATATGGCTACCTAAATATGGTTCCCAATCAGAGACAACGATAAACAGCTGCCTCTGATTGAGAACCAATCTAGGCAACCATAGACATATAAACACCTAGACTAGAAAAACCCCTAGACATACAAAAAACCCTAGACAATACAAAAACTAAACAAACCACCCTTGTCACACCCTGACCTAACCAAATAATAAAGAAAACAAAGATAACTAAGGTCAGGGCGTGACACCGCCACAAGAAAGAAAGCACCCAGAGTTACCTCTGCTGCAGAGGACAAGTTCATTAGAGTTAACTACACCTCAGCTTGCAACCCAAATAAATGCTTCACAGAGTTCAAGTAACAGAGACATCTCAACATCAACGGTTCAGAGGAGACAGCGTGAATCAGGTCTCCATGGTCGAATTGCTGCAATGAAACCACTACTAAAGGATACCAATAAGAAGAAGAGACTTGCTTGGTCTGATGAGTCCAAATTTGAGATTTTGAGGTTCGGAGTAGGTGAATGAATGATCTCTGCATGTGTGGTTCCCACCATGAAGCATGGAGAAGGTGTGATGGTGTGGGGGTGCTTTGCTGGTGACACTGTCAGTGATTTATTTAGAATTCAATGCACTTTAAACCAGCATGGCTACCATAGCATTCTGCAGCTATATGCCATCCCATCTGGTTTGGGGTTAGAAGGACTATCCTTTTTTTCCCAACAGGACAATGACCCAAAACACACCTCCAAGAAGGAGAGTGATGGAGTGCTGCATCAGATGACCTGGCCTCCACAATCACCCAACCTCAACCTTATTGAGATGGTTTGGGATGAGTTGGACCACAGAGTGAAGGGAAAGCAGCCAACAAGTGCTCAGCATATGTGGGAACTCCTTCAAGACTGTTGGAAAAGCATTCCAGGTGAAGCTGGTTGAGAGAATGCCAAGAGTGTGCAAAGCTGTCATCAAGGGCAAGGCAGAGAGTGGCTACTTTTAAGAATCTCAAAAAAGTTTGCCATCACTGGCTAGCCCCATATGTGTTATTTCATACCTTTGATATCTTCCCTATTATTTCACAATGTAGAAAATATCAAAAATAAAGAAAAACCCTTGATTGAGTTGGTGTTTCCAAACTTTTGACTGGTATTGTATGTGTGCCTATTTGTCACTTCATGAACAGTGTAGCCAATTATACTTTTTCTATCTAATGTAACCTTCGGCACAGTCTGCTTTGTCCCTTGCTGTATTTGCTTTGTCCCTTGCTGTCCCTTGCTTGCATTGCCATAGTTTCTTGTATTTTCTAGTGAGCTCTGTCATACTGCATGTCCCTCCATTGATCACTGGCTAGCCCCTCTGTTTTTGTAAGCATGACGAAGACGAAGACTGCTCATTACACTGCAAGGCACAGTTTTCATACAAAATGTGGACTTTTTATGGGAACATGCTTGGCATTTAGTAGTCTCTTTCACTCAGGAGCATGTCTGTACGCTCTTACCTGGTTGCCATAGCACCCATGACATGAGTGTTGGCTGTTTTGACATATGAAAGAATTAAAGGGATGGCTCGCACTAGACTAAAGGTTTTGAAATCATATTTTTCCCTGTTTCCTAAACATAACAAGGTTGACATTTTCTCCTGAAGGGCAAGTGATGTACATTTGAATTTGTTTCTCAACTCTGATTTAACAGTGTTTCATTTCTCATCAAGCGTGACTCCAACAATTAGCCAATCAGTTAAGGGAGTCAAAACTAAATGGCTTTTGTGTCTTTAGAAAGTCCCCTACTTGTGATGGTTATTATCTAAACCAGGGATGGGCAACTTTGATGGGCATGGGGGCCACCAAACAAAATCTAAACTCATCAAGAGGGGCTGCAGTGGCTTGCACGTCTGCATACCCCCACATGCAGTCAGAGCCAGCCCTAGTCTTTTGGAGGCCCTAAGCTAAATGTTGTTGTTGATCAAAGGGACGCCCTCCGTCCAGTAATTCGACCATGATAACTACAAGTGTAGATAGCTGGCCGACATAATAAGAGAAAAACTGCTGATATACAACCGCATTTCAAAATTGTACCTTGCGTATTCTACTATTCTAACTCGCAACAGTAAGTTGAGACCCCGATTGATTTCCCTAAAAACGTCGTTTTTTAAAGAAAAATTTATCCACGGCCCTAAAAAAAGGCTAGCGGTTACCTGTCCCTGATCTAAATCATTGGGAAATCATCAATCTACCCGAGAGTATGTGAGTCACATGCAATGTGTATGCTTCACATGGGAACACAGGAAGGTGACACGACGCAGCAGAAATGTAGCCTTTTAGGCCTATGTTGCTTTCCCTCTGCTTCAAGTAACCACTGGCCTCTCATGGAAATATCGTGTTCACCATGTTAAAACACGGACACATCTTGATTTAGCCATTGCTGTATACCCTGGCTTGCCTGGGAGGCAGAGAAGTTTGAGGCAGTTTTTGGGACTTGCTTAAATGCCATATGGGGCTAAGGGCTTAGCTTTTGTTATAGACTTCTCAATAGTCTGACCAGATTACATATAAGCCGCTTTGCTTAAAGGCAGCCAAAGGGCCATGATCTGCGAATTGCTCCATTTTGGTAAACGTGGGCTACAGTTTGGAAAAGTTCTTTTTCTCTTCTCAATCCAAGAGTCCTTGGTCGAGCCAGCTAGGCGTGTTCTCAATTAGCCTTTTTAAAGTGTCCTACCTTTCTCTTTGGCCACTCAGTATATCTTTTGAGAAAGGAAATGCAAACAGAGTTTAAAAAAAAGAAGAAGAAATAAATTAATAGCCAGCATTCTTTTTGCATTTTTCATGCTGACTCTGCATTAAAAGAGCAGAACAATGGGTATTCTCTATGCAGCAGAGGGCTAACAGTTGCTGGGGAACAAAGCAGCTCGTTGTTCTGTAGGAGGATGGAGCCTGGCACTAAACCCCCGGCCCGACAGGCAGCTAGGCTTGTGGCTGTTCCTTCCGGGTCCAGGGGCCAGCTCCGTCCACAGCGTTGAGGCTGGGGCTGCTTCCGTCCCATCACTGGGGGCGCTGGGGCGTTCAGGGGATTGATTGAGAGGCAACAGGCAACGTGGTGTCGGACGTCCAGGATGCTGCCGAACTAAGGTCCCTAATTAGCCGTGGCAGCGAGGAACACTAAACTGTTACTGGTGAGAAGTAGTAGGGCTAGTGATCCAGCCAGAGAGGCACATTGGCCATTCAAACCCGTCACAAGTCTTAGGCTGCTGTGGTGTGTGATGTGCTTTTTAAAGCCTACACTGCAGGCAGGCAGCAGAGCTTGAAAGCCTTGCTCCCTCCGCTGGCACAGAATCATCTGGTTGTGTGGGAACCAGCCTTTTGGATGTGTGCAAGAAGCATTGGGTCGAAACCGTTGGGGACTGCAATCGTTGTTGTTGTTGGTGTGCTCAATTCAATTTGGGCATTTGCGCCTTGGCGGTGGTTTTGGATAATGTCTAATTTTATACCATGCTTTTGCGTGGGCTGTAGAGATGTTAGAGAGTTAGGCTACTGTATAGGTAGGCATAAATGACTTGGGCCAAGTTAGCAAATCTTGTAGCCTAAGCTATAGCCTAGTAATTTGAATTAGTTTAAATAGATGTAAATTCAATCACTCACACATTCTTTCAAACCTAACTTCTAGACCTAACCAGTCCTGCTGAGTTGTTTTTGTAAAGTGCCCAGTCTAGGACCAAAAGGCTCCTTAACAGCTTCTACCCACAAGCCAATAAGACTGCTGAACAATTAATCAAATGGCCACCCGGACTATTTACATTGACCCCCCCCCCCCCCTCTTTGTTTTTACACTGCTGCTACTTGCTGTTTATTATCGATCCATAGTCACTTTTCAAATGACCTTGACAACGTGTACCCCCGCACATTTTTTGTGTGTTACTTTTTGATATAAACTCAACAAAAAGAAACATCCTCTCAATGTCAACTACGTTTATTTTCAGCAAACTTAACATGTGTAAATATTTGTATGAACATAACAAGATTCAACAACTGAGACAAAAACTGAACAAGTTCCACAGACATGTGACTAATAGAAATGTAATAATGTGTCCCTGAACAAAGGGGGAGATCAAAATCAAAAGTAACCGTCAGTATCTGGTGTGGCCACCAGCTGTATTAAGTACTGCAGTGCATCTCCTCCTAATGGACTGCACCAGATTTGCCAGTTCTTGCTGTGAGATGTTACACCACTCTTCCACCAAGGCACCTGCAAGTTCCCGGACATTTCTGGGGGGAATGGCCCTAGCCCTCACCCGCCGATCCAACAGGTCCCAGACGTGCTTAATGGGATTGAGATCCGGGCTCTTCACTGGCCATGGCAGAACCCTGACATTCCTGTCTTGCAGGAAATCACGCACAGAACAAGCAGTAGGCTGGTGGCATTGTCATGCTGGAGGGTCATGTCAGGATGAGCCTGCAGGAAGGGTACCACATGAGGGAGGAGGATGTCATCCCTGTATCGCACAGCGTTGAGATTGCCTGCAATGACATCAAGCTCAGTCCGATGATGCTGTGACACACCGCCCCAGACCATGACGGACCCACCACCTCCAAATCGATCCCGCCTCAGAGTACAGGCCTCGGTGTAACGCTCATTCCTTTGATGATAAACGCGAATCCGACAATCACCCCTGGTGAGACAAAACCGTGACTCGTCAGCGAAGAGCACTTTTTGCCAGTGCTGTCTGGTCCAACGACGGCCCATAGGCGACGTTGTTGCTGGTGATGTCTGGTGAGGACCTGCCTTACAACAGGCCTACAAGCCCTCAGTCCAGCCTCTCTCAGCCTATTGCGGACAGTCTGAGCACTGATGGCGGGATTGTGCGTTCCTGGTGTAACTCGGACAGTTGCTGTTGCCATCCTGTACCTGTCCCGCAGGTGTGATGATCGGATGTACCGATCCTGTACAGGTGTTGTTACACGTGGTCTGCCACTGCGAGGACGATCAGCTGTCCGTCCTGTCTCCCTGTTGCGCTCTCTTAGGCGTCTCACAGTACGGACATTGCAATGTATTGCCCTGGACACATCTGTAGTCCTCATGCCTCCTTGCAGCATGGCTAAGGCACGTTCACGCAGATGAGTGGGACCCTGGGCATCTTTCTTTTGGTGTTTTTCAGAGTCAGTAGAAAGGCCTTTTTAGTGTCCTAAGTTTTCATAACTGTGTCCTTAATTGCCTACCATCTGTAAACTGTTAGTGTCTTAACGACTAGAGATTAACCGGTTATGGCCGATTAATTAGGGCCAATTTCAAGTTTTCATAACAATCGGTAATTGCCATTTTTGGACACCGAAACTGTGTCACTTCTCTTGCGTTCAGTGTAAGCAGAGTCAGACCATTTCTTCCTAACAAGGAACGTAATTATTTTTGCCAGAATTTTACTTTATTATGGCATAACATTGAAGGTTGTGCAATGTAACAGCAATATTTAGACTTAGGGTTGCCACGGAACGGTTCCGTATTTCACTGAAAGAATAAATGTTTTGTTTTCGAAATGATAGTTTCCGGATTTGACCATATTAATGACCTAAGGCTCGTATTTCTGTGTGTTTATTATATTATAATTAAGTCTATGATTTGATATTTGATAGAGCAGTCTGACTGAGCGGTGGTAGGTAGCAGCAGGCTCGTAAGCATTCATTCAAACTGCACTTTCCTCTGTTTGCCAGCAGCTTTTCGCAATGCATGAAGCACAGCGCTGTTTATGACAAGCCTATCAACTCCCGAGATTAGGCTGGCAATACTATAGTGCCTATAAGAACATGCAATAGTCAAAGGTCTATGAAATACAAATGGTATAGAGAGAAATAATCCTATAATAACTACAACCTAAAACTCCTTAGCTGGGAATATTGAAGACTCATGTTAAAAGGAAACACACCAGCTTTTATATGTTCTCATGTTCTGAGCAAGGAACTTAAACGTTAGCTTTTTTACATGGCGCATATTGCACTTTTACCTTTTTCTCCAACACTGTTTTTTTGCGTCATTTAAACCAAATTGAACATGTTTAATTATTTATTTGAGACTAAATAGATGTTATTTATGTATAGACACGGTAGGCACTAAAAATACCTTTCTCTACTGACTCTGAAAATAAAAGTGTTCATTGTTCATTCGGTATTGTTGTAATTATCATTATTAAAAATATTTATAAACAAAAATCAGTTTTTGTTCCTCCAATAATCGTTATCAGCGTTGAAAAATCATAATCGGTCGACCTCTATTAACGATCGTTCCACAGGTGCATGTTCATTAATTGTTTATGGTTCATTGAACATGCATGGGAAACAGTGTTTAAACCCTTTACAATGAAGATCTGAGAAGTTATTTGGATTTTTACGAATGATCTTTGAAATACAGGGTCCTGAAAAAGGGACGTTTCTTTTTTTTGCTGAGTTTATATATCTATATATATATATATATATATATATATATATATATATATATTTCACGTTAGTTTATTTAGTCAATTCTTTCTTAACTGCATTGTTGGTTATGGGCTTGCAAGTAACCATTTCACGGTAAGGTCTACTACACCTGTTGTATTCGGCCCAGGTGACAAATATAATGTGATTACATTTTTTATTTGATTTAATGATTGAGTCTAGAACAGCAGTCTTTTGTATTGGTTCTTTCTTAGCTGTTGATGTACCCTAGCGTAATGAGCAGGTGTAGGGTGAGGCAAGTTAGACATGGTCCAGCTTGGCTCCTTTATGTTGAGCACAGCCAGTTACAGCCAGTCTTCAGTGTGGCCCAGTCCAGCCCTACTGGCACAACAACAGGCCCCAACAACAATAGGAGAGGAGGTTCACGGTTGTTACTCTGCCTCTGAAGTAAACTGCTTCATGGAGTGGTTCTGTACACAGTCCAAGGTGACAGCTGTTTGAAACGGCACCATATGAGACACTGTTTAGACTGTCTTATGTAAAAGTGTTGGTGTTTTCTGTTTTGTCATTTTGAGTTGTTTTATGTTCTAGCTGAACTTTATCTGAAGTTAAACCGGGTGATTAAAGCCAACCATGCTTCAAGCTCTCTTAAAACAGGAGAAAACATTTTACACTGAGGTCATTCAGATAAATTAGAATCTGTGTCCTGGCACCAGAGGCTATGTTGTCTAGTGTTGCCATTTTGATTCCAAGGATTTACATGCTATCAAAGTTTTTTTTTACTCCTGACAGTATACAAAATGGTGACTGGCTCTATCAAATAATCCCAGACCATTTAAGCAAATATTTCCTTCATTTTCCATACCTCTGCAAATTCCAGCTTGTCTACAAATGAATCATTTATATGTTGGATTCACGTCTCCATCTCAACCAAGAATCAACGTCAAAGAAGAGGACTAAATCAAATCAAACTTTATTAAAAGTTTATTTTGATGTAGTCCTATTCTTTAACTTTGTCTGCAAATGACTAACTGGAATTAAAGAAGTTAAAGAATATGGCTAAATCTAATAACTTTAAATGCATGGATTGTCTATGTCAAATAGGTTATAATGAGGACATAATCCCGTGGTTGAAATTTCACCCTCAAAACAACTGCAATCCAGGTCATAACAACAAAAATCCTATGTATTTTCCACAGATTCTACGTCACAATACGTTGACAAATTACATTGAAACAACGTTGATTCAACTATTTTGTGGCCAGTGGGTTCTTCTTATCATAGTTATTAGATCCGGATCTACGGATGCTAAAATATTTAGGCTTTTGGAGAAGGCTCTGCAGACTAATTTTCCCCTCGGTTCTGATTGATGCACAACCCGACCGGCGAAGTTCTCTTGAGACATTTGTTGCCTTTTGAAGCTGCCCGAGTAAAAGGAGGGTTTTGTAGGGTAAGCTCATGCCAGAAGCAACATCTGCAGTGAAAATGGGAGGTCGTGCCTTGTCAGAGTTTGATATAGGCCTCAGTGACCGCCTTAGGCTCCAAATACTACAGCAATCTGTTTTTACTGGTTTATTGGACTGAAGACTGGCCTCCCACAGCATGCACATCCACTGTCAAGATCCTATTTTAGTTGATATACTTCAAACAATTTATTACTCCGTATAGGCCACTTTTTTCTCTAATGCTGAGTTTTCTTGTATTAAGTTTCCAGATAACTAGGCCCATGCTTTGATATGCGAGCCTAACCTCTCGATGTGTTTGTGATACGGGTGCATATTTCTACCGTGGGTACCTGTAGCTCAGTGTCCATTTCACATTGACATTTTAGTCATCTTATCCAGAGTGCCTTAGAGGAGAAATGAGGGCTAAGTGCCTTGCTCAATGGCACATCGGCAGATTTTTCACCTAGTCGGCTCAGGGTTCGAACCAGCTACCATTCGGTTACTGGCACCACGCTCTTAACCACTAGGCTACCTTTGTTAGGAACTCCTCCGAGTTCTCCGTTGAAGAGATGAGCGTCTCAGATGTGGGCCTGATCACGGCGTTAGTTTTACAGGGTTAAATGGGTCCTTTGCCTTCTATCTGTTATTCAGTTCTCTTTGTCAGAACTGGGGTCCCTGGTACTGTCAGAACTGGGGTCCCTGGCACTGTCAGAACTGGGGTCCCTGGCACTGTCAGAACTGGGGTCCCTGGCACTGTCAGAACTGGGGTCCCTGGCACTGTCAGAACTGGGGTCCCTGGTACTGTCAGAACTGGGGTCCCTGGCACTGTCAGAACTGGGGTCCCTGGCACTGTCAGAACTGGGGTCCCTGGTACTGTCAGAGCTGGGATCCCTGGTACTGTCAGAACTGGGGTCCCTGGTACTGTCAGAACTGGGGTCCCTGGTACTGTCAGAGCTGGGATCCCTGGTACTGTCAGAACTGGGGTCCCTGGTACTGTCAGAACTGGGGTCCTTGGTACTGTCAGAACTGTTATCGGTGCTGCCGAGACCAGTTTGAAGGAGGCACTGATGTAGCTAGGTAGAGGCTAACCAGCTTTGACAGCTCTGAAAACAAGTGGGCCAGTAAGGTGGCGAGGTTACCTTCGGCTACTGTACCATCCTCTGTTTTCCACATCAGCGAGCCGGGAAAAAAAGAGACGGCATGTTTTAGGTTTCCGTCCTCACAGTTGTGCCTGAAAGAGAAACTATTTAGCAGTTCTTATGTCTGAACCGTAGCCCACACTCAAACCAGACGCCCTTAGAGGGGTATCAGAACTGGTTAGATGAACAGGACCAAGATGAACCGGACCAAGATGCGTAGTGTTGATTTGCCACCTACTCAGAGTAAATAAGAAACTAATACATTGCGCCAAATCTCAACCGATAGTTTTATCAATAGATTATAACCATGTGCTGAGTAAAGGCTTGTTCTATACTGAGGCAAATACTTCAGGCAAAAACTGTGTCCAGGTGACTGACGGATATAAAAAAAAAAGTTGCCATTTCCCCTGCAAGTTACACTCTTAACAACCCAGTCAAAAATCACAAAGTGTCTTCACTTTCTCCAAATGAAACCCAAATGGCCGTGGTCGGTCACGAGTGAGCAGTGTCTCGGTTGAAAGCCTTGCCACCCACGGTTTGGACCATGTCAGGAATGTTCCCTCCCTGGGATGTGACTCGCACTGCCTTGACGGTAGAGTCTTAATGGCTCCCAGACTGGCCCTGTTTATCCAGCAGTAAACTACTATGTTTTGGGCTATCTGATATGATAAAGTAGAGGCAGACCCCCGGGCCTGAGCAGTCTGCCTCGAAGCTCCAGGGTGCCGATCAGGTCACTGTGATCAGATCCTGAGGTGGATGCTTCTCGGCTTCATGAAGGTGACTGCATGCAAGAGTAACGTCAAACTTAGCCTAGACATTTTAGCCACTCGTATGATAGGAAGTCTACAAATAGCAGGTTTTTTTTTTCTTCAGAAAGCTCCTTCGTAAAGATCAGGCATCACTGCTTGGTCAGCCTTCCATCGTTTGGACCAACATGTTATGAGCCCCTAACCCAACTGGCTTAAGAAATAATGCTGCTGATGTATGACCACGGTTAGACGGTTGCTTATGCGGTGCTGTGTCGTGCTGCGTCTTTGGGATGACGTAGAAATAGAACAAAGCAGATTAGGATGAAAAAGATGAAGGGTTGGAACTACATTTACATTACATTTAAGTCATTTAGCAGACGCTCTTATCCAGAGCGACTTACAAATTGGAACTACCAGTCCTGAACTTCATCGAGGTGCGCTCCCCATTTCAAGCAAAGTGTCATCGATGTTGTCGATTTCAAATCGCACAGGACCATAAGTATGTGTCAAAACGATCTTCTATTCATTGGGATTGAAATGGGTTCCCACCTAGTGTGGAGACGGACACACTTCCGCAACTTGAGCTCTTGTTCTTTAAAATTTAAAAAAAAAAATGGACAACTTTAATCCATTCAACAATGTGTCTCGTATTCTGATTCTGATATTTTCTAAACGTAACTCTTTCTCAAACAGGGACACTCAGGCGCTCTATTGTTGAGTGAAGCAGTTTATGTAGCGTATTAGGCTCATCGGCATTCAGTTTGGAACAGCACCCTGGCAGACACCTATTCACCTGGGAGCACGTTCTGGCCATGGAAGTTGAGACAAAGGAGGATATAGCCTACATTATATGTTGAAATTCTTGAAATGTGTGGAAAAATATTAAGCCGCCAAGTTGGCGACAGTAATCATATTAGCATTGCGATGTTATGATGAAGCAGACTTGCAGCAAATGTCTCCACATTTGTTTCGGCTCACATTCCTGTGAACACCTCTCCAAACGTATGCCATATCCCGTCATGGTGGGTGGTTGTTTTGGGCTAGGTCAGGGGCAGAGCCAGGGGCCGGGCAGGGGGGTCCTCGGGATTACACGGCTAATCTGAGGACAGACGAGGGACACCTGTGCCCCCACATAATTCAGACTGGAGGATTATGGAGCCACACTGTGCTAATGAGGGGAGGACGCTTGGCTGGGTTTGGCATGGAGACTCAGACAGACTGGGTTACTGGAGGGAGGGCCAGACTGGAGGGAACTCCTGTGGGAGGGACAGCGAAGTGCTGCCCGATGGCTCTCTCTGGCAGTCATCCACACTATTATGACCCGACTGTTGCAGCCACGTGTGTCTGACCGTCTGAGAGAACACGGCACGCACAGTCAACCCCTGAATGTTGAGCAACTCTTAGATTATTGTTACTACGTCAACTCGTCGATACCGGAATTGACTCTCTACTGAATCAAAGTGCATGTTGTGGTCTACAGGCTGTTTAGTCAAAAAGCCAACAGAGATGCGAGCCGATAGCTTTGATTGTTCTACTATGCAACAGAATGGAATTTGATTAGCGGGCGTCGTGTCATCAACATTCTCCTCTCTTGTGGGTTTATCCCCTCACACTGTCTGGTCTGGTGTGCGCAGCACAGCGCTGATCCAACCCACTCTGCCTTCGCCTCGGCTGGGAAAGCCATCTCATGTCGGCCCTGGACCGGAGAAAACCAGACTGGATACACGGCTCAGGAAACGCTGAGGAAATAGAGTCGTATGGGAAAGTCAAGCGGAGAGGCCTGGCTGGCTGGCTGGCTGGCTGGCTGGCTGGCTGAAGAGGAGCCCACTCCAGCCCCAGATTCAGTGCTGTGTGTGCGTCTGTGCGACAGCTGAACAAAGAGCACAGCCATCTCGCCAAACCATGAGGATCAGAAAAGCCTCCAGTACGTTCTCCTAGTCTGTCCTATTCCACAGCTATACTACAGCTCTATTACAAAATACTACTGGTATACTACAACTATACTACATATATAGTACAAAAATATTAGTACAGCTATTCTACAACTATACTACAGCCCCCTGGATCCTCCTGACACGATTGCATGCAGTGGATGTGGGCCCGGATCTCATGATTGCACTGTAGGCGGGTAGGAGGGCCCAGCAGTCCAGAAGATCATCTGACAGGTCCTGGATCAGTGGCAGGAGGGCAGGAGGAGAGAGCGGCATGCGCTATCCCTCATTGTAGTTAGACAGTCCCCTGGGTCTTATCAATCAAGGCAAAGAAATGATCTGAGGGGACGCGGGCGGGGAGAGTTGCTGCATTGCAGACACTTTTTGTATCTTCTCAATCATTTGTTGTCCGTGTAAAAAGTGAACCTGAGCGTCTAAATGATTCGTACTGCGCCCGGCTAGCTATGCTATGAAGCATTTTTGGAAGTTCTATTAAGGGTTAGATTGTCTTGATATAGCAAATAAATATATGTGTTGAATGTTGCATGGCCAGTTAATTAGTTCCATTACCCAATAGGTGTTTTGTTTTATTCCTTTTGACATATTTGCATGACTTGCAGGTGTTTTTCTGGAGGGGAACTACACTGAGGATGTCACTGTCCTCTTGAAGACGAGGTTAATGAATCCTGTCAGAAATAGACAAGACGCTGTTGAACTTCCTTCTGGACCTCAGCCATTTTCCTATGATTTACCAGTGCGCTCAGTAAGGTTGGCGATCAAAGTTCCCAATTTGGCTCTTTTATAGACTAATCACATGGCTATGTAAGAAGTTGGCATACTGCTTTTATCCAATGCCCTGTTTCAGATTTTTTTTCACCTTTGAAAAGCTTGACTCACTCTTCCAAGCAGAGAAATGAATTAGCCTAATTGACGTAGCCTATCTCAAAGTGAAGGCATAGCCCATGTTCGGTGAAGGTTCTCTGCTGGTCTGTGACGACAGCAAATGAAGCAAAAGAAAGAAAGAAATCGTGTTTTTTGTTTGTTTTGTTGTTGTAGCTGTCGGAGGCCATTTTCCTTGGACCTCCAGGGAGGTGTAAGAGTTGAGCCAAGTGCCGTCTGTCTGTCTGCCTGGCCTGTATGACTCATGTAATGGGAGGCTGGCGCAGAGCTCCTGCTCGGTCCCCTGTGTCTGTGGTCTGTATGGCACACTGAGTTTAAATCAACATCTGGGCTGTTTATTTAAAGGTGATGGAGTCGTTAGTCAATGGAGGTCCTCATTCGCGGTGCACGGAGGGGACTGGATTTCCCGTCCACCGCTTAAACACAGAGAATGTGTATTTCATGAAGGTTGTCCACATGGTGCGTTTTATGTGCCACGCGGGCCAGGGTTGCCGGATATCCGTCACACTTCTAGTTCTTAGCCAGGAGTTCAAAAGGAGAAGGTCCTTCACCAATGGGCTCCTATTCTCAGCGGGGGATTTTGCAATTCAGTAGTATGAAGTAAGTCTTCACAGACCCTTGTGTTTTCACGAGGCCGAATGTGACCTTGGATTGATCTTTCTTCCTCAGAGAAGACACATTTACACCAAATGCGGTTTGCTACTACTGAACGGACCATGTATTGCCTAGATGTTAGCGAAAACGTTAGACCCTTTTAGAAGCTGAAGAGGAAGAAAAGCCCAGTGTACAGAAAATACCTCAGGTAATCAAACCGGGAAGGCCAAGAAATGACACTCATGTTTCGTTCTGCCGAATTAGCTATCTCTGCCTTTCAGTTTGTTCAAGACTATTTTTTAACTTGTGTAACGCAGCTTTTTTTGTACACTGGGATTGTGTTGACAACGGGAAGCTACTTCAAAACACCGGGAGCCAATTTAAAGAGTAGTGCAATGACATCCCCGTTGGGCGTATTTTATTTTGACTATAAAGTTCATGTCAAAGTTTATTGGCCAATATTTTGTCAGCAAATGTCTAGGCGTACATAACACTACTGCCTATGTGTATCCCACTGCTCATAAAACAACCATTAGTGTTGTTTCTATCTCAATACCTAGGCTATTTAGGCATGCGATGCAGTCTGTTCTCCACAAGCCACTTCAGTTGGCCCACAAATTGAGCATGTTACTGAACTGAGGATGGTCATCCATTTTGTAGGTGAGAGAGGGGGTCAAGTGGAGTTGTGAGGCTGTTCCTTTCCTCTCACCAGTCAACGACACCCCATCCATACACGCACACTTTCTCCCGTAGCCTCCGATGAGGGAAAGCCGAACCGGGCGCCATAAGAGCATGTCACAGCTCATTAGGGGGAGATATAAAGGTGCTAGAAGTGGCCTCTGCTTGAGTTGGAGCATCACCAAGGACAGGAAGCTAGCCCACAGGGCCGAGCGTGCAGCACTGAGTCAGCCAGCCAGCAGTCTGCACTACTGCTCATTTAACTGCACCTACGTCAGTGACACTGCCACAAATCCATCTGTCTCGGGGCCAAGGGCTACTGCCGGGCTCCAAACATAACAAGGCAGCAGGAAGGAGGAATTAACTTTCATCATTTGTTTCGCCTCCCGAATTCGAACATGCCATCTGATTGATGTATAGGGGTTGCGTTTCAGTGGCTCTGTGTATTTAATACGCTGGCCACTGCTTGCAGGTTTATGTCACTTTATTGTGACGGGCTGCTCAGGTCTAGTGTTCCCTTTTAATATATCTTAGGGAAAGAAAGGGGGGTAGCTCCTAGCTAGCAATGTTAGCAGTCGGGTTCCCGGCCAGACAGTCGATGGAGCTCAGTTGCCTCCAATTCCCTCCAGTCAGCAGGCTGCTCGTCTCAGTGCTCCTACGGAATACTAATGTAATGTTCTGTTCGTACAGTGGTGGGAGACAGTGAGGGCATGGCAAGCTTAGTAGGCAGACAAGTGCTATTAAGATCACGAGTGCTTGCGTTGTAGCCTCACAAGGCCTTTTCCCCCCCAGCAGCCATCAACCACGAGAAACACATACTACAGTGTACTGTAGAACTCTGTAGTCTCCCTCGATCATGTGTAGTACTGACTATATCATTTTGTACTGTCGAATACGGTACTACGCACTGTATTGATACGCTATTCCCCTCCCCCAATATCCCAATTACTGCCACCCATGAGGCAGAAACCTACATGCCAGGTATAGACCGTATATTGCGTTCCCTACAGGTTATAGAAAAGAGCAGAAGCCCTGAACCGATCTGTTCAGACCCCAGTCTTATCGACTTACAGGTTATGGACAATTTGCTCTTTTAGTATTTGACCAGCAGATTTCCTCAAGGAGAGCGCCCAAACAAGGTAACACAGGCTAATAAAAAAAAGAAATAATGAAACAAAAGATAATAAAACAAAAACACTATAGTAAATACTACAGTATACTACAGTAATGTCTGCCGAAACACTATAGTAAATACTACAGTATACTACAGTAATGTCTGCCGAAACACTATAGTAAATACTACAGTATACTACAGTAATGTCTGCCGAAACACTATAGTAAATACTACAGTAATGTCTGCAAAAACACTATAGTAAATACTACAATACTACAGTAAAGACTGCCGAAACACTAGAGTAATGTCTGCAGAAACACTACAGTATACTACAGTAATGTCTGCAGAAACACTATAGTAAATACTACAGTATACTACAGTAATGTCTGCAGAAACACTATAGTGAATACTACAGTATACTACAGTTATGTCTGCAGAAACACTATAGTAAATACTACAGTATACTACAGTAAAGACTGCCGAAACACTAGAGTAAATACTACAGTATACTACAGTAATGTCTGCAGAAACACTATAGTAAATACTACAGTAATGTTTGCAGAAACACTACAGTAATGTCTGCAGAAACACTACAGTATACTACAGTAATGTCTGCAGAAACACTATAGTAAATACTACAGTATACTACAGTAATGTCTGCAGAAACACTATAGTGAATACTACAGTATACTACAGTAATGTCTGCAGAAACACTACAGCGAATACTACAGTATACTACAGTAATGTCTGCAGAAACATTAGTAAATACTACAGTATACTACAGTAATGTCTGCAGAAACACTATAGTAAATACTACAGTATACTACAGTAATGTCTGCAGAAACACTATAGTAAATACTACAGTATACTACAGTAATGTCTGCAGAAACACTACAGCGTATACTACAGTAATGTCTGCAGAAACACTATAGTAAATACTACAGTAATGTCTGCAGAAACACTATAGCAAATGCTACAGTATACTACAGTAATGTCTGCAGAAACACTACAGCGAATACTACAGGATACTACAGTAATGTCCGCAGAAACACTACAGTAAATACTACAGTATACTACAGTAATGTCTGCAGAAACACTACAGTATACTACAGCAATGTCTGCAGAAACACTATAGTAAATACTACAGTATACTACAGCAATGTCTGCAGAAACACTATAGTAAATACTGCAGTATACTACAGTAATGTCTGCAGAAACACTACAGTATACTACAGCAATGTCTGCAGAAACACTATAGTAAATACTACAGTATACTACAGCAATGTCTGCAGAAACACTACAGTAAATACTACAGTAATGTCTGCAGAAACACTACAGCGAATACTACAGTATACTACAGTAATGTCTGCAGAAACACTACAGTGAATACTGCAGTATACTACGCTCATATCCCCAAAAACACTACAGTAAATACTACAGTATTATTCAGTGTAGTGTTTTTGCACATGAAGCCCACACGATTGACAGTCATTGGAATTATGTGCCTGTCCCAAATAGCACAATATTCCCTATAAAGTACACAATTTTTTTGACCAGATATCTTCCCCGGTTACTGGTTCCGCACAGTAAAGTTAAGCCTGTATGGTAGATTGATCTCGTGTTATGCATGGTCATTTTGATCCGGTTATATGCATTTTGGGAAGGATGTTGAACACTGGCCCATCCCTCTTATATCTTCTTTTGTTGAATAAGAGAATTGCAGGTGTTTTTTGTTTTGTTTTACCAGGCAACACTTGGCATGTCATCACCTTCCTTCCCAACCCTGATGCCTGCTGTGTCTCTCAGACATGGGGTTACTCTCCGTCTCCTGACTGTATCCTGGTTTCACTCGGTCATGGAAAACGACACAGTCCCAGGATATTCTCCATCCGTCTTCCAGTCGCTCTCCTCGCCATGCGACTTCGGAAAATTCTGCGTCGGCAAAACATAGGGCCCGGTCCCAGGGCTGAACACACATTGATAGATGATCCTGCCAATTAAAACGGAGAAAAACCCAAAACTGTACACTGTAAAATTGCCCATTTTTGTCTTCCTTAAGCAGTGGAAAACATTCGCCCTGCACCACTGGTAGCCTGTGTTTATAACCGAGACATGTCCAACAGTTATAGTGGGCTATTCCACAGTAACAGAATGATGCAGACGCTCAAAACCTTTAAATGTATGTCAAACAAAACATAAACCAATGATTGCAAAGTAAACAAACCGTACGACTCTATGCAATAGTGTTGTACGGTTTTGTTTAACATTGCAATCATTGGTTATTGTTCGACATATATTCGAAGGTGAAAGGCCTTAGCAATCGTTCTGTTACTGTGGAATTGCCCATTCATTCTTGGGTTGTGTTTCACAACACAGACTGACGATCACTCAGACGAAACAAAACATGTTCTACCAAATCTAGGTTGTTTGTTGAGAGTGTAGTTTTCATATCAAAAGAATAATAGGTCGTAGCCTAACTCATTCATATAAAATGTGTTGTTTCAGAGTATTTAGAAAGGTTATGGTCACGTGTGTTTTGTGTACGTCAGTGAGTGTACGTGCGCCGCCCCGTGAATTTGGGTGGGTGGTGCGATTTAAGCACCAGCTAATTGTTTCAGTCTTTTCGAATGCACTTGTGGGGTAGGGTATAGTCGGGTCCGGGGGGGTCGTTACATGAAGCAGATGTTATTTGAAAGTAGGGTGAGCCAACGGAAAAAGAAAGGGGTTGTGCAATGGATGATGGAGGTCTTGTTTTTACACATGTAGCAGTTTAACCATCACACACACAGACACACACACACACACACACATGTAACCAACACATGGGTGTTCAATAGTAAGCCTCTAATACAACACATTACTGTCAGCTGCAAGTCACTTTCAAATCCTCCTAACAAAGTAGCTTTCTGTTTGAGATCCCAATTACCAAACAAAACGAAGCAGAAAGTTGTCTTAGTGGCTAAACAATTCGGTTGGATGTTTACAGTTTGTTTTATTGAGTGGTTTTAGCTACAGTAACGTTAGCTAAATCTAAGATGACATACTGCATGTGAGACAACCACAGCCGATTGCAGAGGACTCATTTCAACGCCAGAAAGCAGTTTGAATTTTGCCAATGAGGACGTAGCACTGCGTAGACTAATCCAACCCCTCCCGCACTGCCCCCCACCCCCCTATCTTACTCTGTCAGTATGTGATCCCGCCGGTTGCATGTTTGTGTGCATAAAATGCAATCCCACAGAATGATTACGCACACACGCACACAGCACCAAACACTCATCGTGCTGTGCCTTGGGGATGCCTGGGAGATTAAGTGGTGCTTCATGCTGCTTGTTATATGAGAGAGAGAGAGAGAGCCCCAGAGTCAGACTCCTTAGTAGGGGGAGAAACTCTGTCCTCGCCCCGTCACCCCTTAACCATAGGGCTCTGGTCAAATGTAGTGCACTATACAGGGAATAGGGTGCCACTTGGGACGCAGGTCTGACCGTGGCATCTGCCATTTTGGGTGGACGTTTCGTACATTTTATAATTGCGATGTTTCTCTGTTTCTCTTTCAGAACTCTATGAACCTTCCTCCAGACAAAGCGCGACTATTGCGGCAGTACGACAACGAGAAGAAGTGGGAACTTATCTGTGATCAGGTGGGATGTTGTTTACTCACCTTCATTAACCTGTTCACAATATCCTAGTTTAGAATCTACTGTGTCAGTCAGGGACAGACCAGAAATCAACATTTCGAACACACCGGCCCATTTTTTCCCCCCAAGGGAGGCCCCCACACCGGCCCATTTTTTCCCCCAGAGGGAGGCCCCCACACCGGCCCATTTTTTCCCCCGAGGGAGGCCCCCACACCGGCCCATTTTTTCCCCCCGAGGGAGGCCCCCACACCGGCCCATTTTTTCCCCCCGAAGGAGGCCCCCACAACAGCCCATTTTTCCCCCGAGGGAGGCCCCCACACCAGCCCATTTTTTCCCCCAAGGAGGCCCCCACACCGGCCCATTTTTTTCCCCCAAGGGAGGCCCCCACACCGGACCATTTTTTCCCCCAAGGAAGCACCCACACCGCCCATTTTTTCCCCCGAGGAGGCCCCCACCGGCCCATTTTTCCCCCGAGGGAGGCCCCCACACCGGCCCATTTTTTCCCCCGAGGGAGGCCCCAGATCCCCATTATTAGCTAAATAACTTGTTATGGCTGCAATCCCGATATCGGGATAAGTGTCATCAACAACCGCTGAATAGCATAGCGCTACATTCAATAAATATTACTACAAATATTTATATTCATGAAATCACAAGTGCAATATAGGAAAACACAGCTTAGCCTTTTGTTAATCCACCTGTCGTGTCAGATTTTGAAATTACACTTTTCAGCGAAAGCAATCCAAGCGTTTGTGTAAGTTTATCGAATGCACGACAAAACATTAAGTACACTTAGCATCAGGAAGCTTGGTCACGAAAATCAGAAAAGCAATCAAATTAATTGTTTACCTTTGATGATCTTCGGATGTTTTCACACGTTATGTTATGTTCAGAAATCCACAGGAAAGAGCGGTCACGACAACGCAGACGAAAATTCCAAATAGTTTCCATAATGTCCACAGAAACATGTCAAACGTTTTTTATAATCAATCCTCAGGTTGTTTTTAAGATATATAATCGATAATATATCAACCGCAAATGTCTTTCACAGTAGGAGAGGGAAAAGCAGTACCTATCCAAATTCTGTTGCGCAAGCAAAACTCATGTGACCACTTGACGCGATGTTATCGTTCTGGCTCATTTTTCAAAATAAAAGCCTGAAACTATGTCTGAAGACTGTTGACACCTTGAGGAAGTGATAGGAAAAGGAATCTGATTCATATCCCTTTAAATCCAGCAAAGGGAGGCTATGGAACATGGAGTTTTCAAAATAGAAGCCACTTCCTGTTTTGATTTTCCTCAGGGTTTCGCCTGCAATATCAGTTCTGTTATACTCACAGACAATATTTTGACAGTTTTGAAACTTTAGAGTGTTTTCTATCCAATACTACTAATAATATGCATATATTAGCAACTCATCTACAAGACCCTGCTAGGTAAAGTCCCCCTTATCTCAGCTCGCTGGTCACCATAGCATCTCCCACCTGTAGCACACGCTCCAGCAGGTATATCTCTCTAGTCACCCCCAAAACCAATTCTTTCTTTGGCCGCCTCTCCTTCCAGTTCTCTGCTGCCAATGACTGGAACGAACTACAAAAATCTCTTAAATTGGAAACACTTATCTCCCTCACTAGCTTTAAGCACCAACTGTCAGAGCATCTTACAGATTACTGCACCTGTACATAGCCCACCTATAATTTAGCCCAAACAACTACCTCTTTCCCAACTGTATTTAATTTATTTATTTATTTTGCTCCTTTGCACCCCATTATTTTTATTTCTACTTTGCACATTCTTCCATTGCAATACTACCATTCCAGTGTTTTACTTGCTATATTGTATTTACTTTGCCACCATGGCCTTTTTTGCCTTTACCTCCCTTCTCACCTAATTTGCTCACATTGTATATAGACTTTTTTTTTTTTTTTTTTTTTTTTTTACTCTATTATTGACTGTATGTTTGTTTTACTCCATGTGTAACTCTGTGTCGTTGTATGTGTCGAACTGATTTGCTTTATCTTGGCCAGGTCGCAATTGTAAATGAGAACTTGTTCTCAACTTGCTTACCTGGTTAAATAAAGGTGAAATAAAAATAAATAAATAAACTGAGACTGAGGAGCTGGCCGTTTACAATGGGCACCTTTTCATCCAAGCTACTCAATACTGCCCCTGCTGCCATAAAAAGATGCTTCTAATTTTGTGCAACAACCCTCAATTTGACGGGCACACTTGGCTAAAGATGGACCAGCCCATCTGGCATTTGCCCGAACTGCCGTATGGCTGGTCCATTTCTGACTCAAGTCGCTAGTCTAAACAACTGAGAGGGCACTTTGTGTGTGTGTGTGGCCCTCTGTCCCCCAAGCCCCTCCCTAGTTGGTCAAGTTGGTGAGGTGGCCCTGCTGGGGTGCAGATGATTCAGTAGAAAGCAGTACATTCACTCTCTCCACTGAGTGGAGGGAAAGATGACAGGGGTTTCACGGTGTGTTCAGCAGACCGAGTAGAGCTCCGGTCAAAAGTAGTGCACTATATAGGGAATAGTGTGCCATTTGGGATGAAACCCATGTGTTTTCTGCTTCCCGAGCAGAGTGAAAAGACGAGAGGGAGAGAGGGACCACCAAGCACTCGCTCAGGCTAAGGATACCATTGATACGCAGCCTCCCTGAACACAATAGACAGAGTGGGGAAGTGGGCAGAATATGCAGTTTGCTGCCTGGTCGTTTTGACATGTTGACACGTTTTTGAATTGTGACCGGAGTTCAAATTCCTGCCAGCGTCACACGTCAAGTGAAGCGAAGTTGTCTGGCATTTCTCGATGGCTCCATAGTCCCTGTTTAGTGTACTATGTTTGTCCATGTACCATAGGCTTCTGGTCAAAACGAGTGTACTACAGGGGAGAGTTGGGTACGTTGAGTCCTTTTGTTTTTATACGCAGTAACACTCCGTCAAAGGAAAACAGAGTATTCTTTCTAACAAAGATTTTTATCATATATTTCAGGATGCGGTGTATCCCCAGAAATAATCAGAATTCATGTTAACATTACAGTTTTGAAAACATAACTTGCAGAAAAACAGTGGTCTCCCGGGGTATGGCGTAAGTTGAGCCGCGGGACGGTAAGTTTCTGTACTGAATGAAATATTACCACTTCCTTTTTAGACCATGTCTATCTTTATTTCACAAACACAATTGAAATGTTTTTGTTGTATTTTAAGCATTTTTTTTGTAGCGCTTTTAACATAGGTCAGGCCCTGTTGTTACCTCATATCTCAGTGATAATGCCTTGTATTACGCCTGTGAAGAAAACACTTCAATTTGCTCCACTTGCCATTGGCTCAACCATTGGTTTATTTTACCCCATGGTTATTGGTTCAACTTACCCCACGGCAAACATTTTTGACTAAATTAGTCCACACAGCTACAAGGATGCACTTTCATGTTAGGTTTAGGGCCTCATATTGAAGCGTATACTGATGTATAGTACAATCTTAAAATGATCTACTTTGGTTTAGATACAAGCATCATGAAACCTCTTAACACAATAAATGAACGTGACGTGGTGGAAATACATTGTTTGTTTTTTAAACCTAACTTGCTTACCACTTTTATCCATGTGGTTTCTTCCTTCACAGACTCAATGAAATTGTATATTTCTTTGGTCAAATTGTTTATTTTGTGTATGGTTTCATAGAAACAAGGGTGGCTCAATTTACCGCTTTGGCTCAACTTAACCCACTCTCCCCTATATGGGAACAGGTTTTTATTCGGGACACAGATTCAGAATGACTCCTCCTTGTGAAGAGTGATCAGTCAGCTGTTTAAAGATCGCCTGATGGAATTCTGGCCAGGGGGAAGTTTGGAAGTGAGAAGCGAGGCGGGATCCAACAGTTTGTTCGCTGTTTGCGGAAACAAAGTTGGGTCGTATTGCTAAAAATAGACTTCTGCATGTTCATGTTTGCCATCAGAATAGCTAACCCGTGTTAAAGCCGAGTTGTGCGAATAAAATGTTTTCCTTGTCATATTACAACAACAGCTCATTTCGTAATGTAACCATGGCAACTGCGATGTTCGGAGGGGTAGCCAGAGAAACAAGGCCGACAGGTACATTAGTTTTGAACAGTATTTCTCTTGAGAAAAAAAAAAAACATTCAGGGGGGTTGAAATATTAAACCTTTGTTAGGGCAATTAAGATCGATCAAATATTAAAGATGCTCTTCTCACAACGAAAACAAGGAAAGGAGATTATTCTATAGTACGCCTGCATGAAGAACATGATGCATTGACCAATGTCCAATTATCCTCATCAGAGACCTCATCATGTAATGCCAAATGAGCCTTTCTTTGACCCACAGTAGACCTCTCTCAGCTACATCATGGCTGCATCCCAAATGGCACCCTATTTCCGATAATGCACTACTTAAGTGCACTATACAGGGATTAGGGTGCCATTTGGGACATAGTGCCTGGCTCCACTGATTGTCAATGCCACGTGGGTGGAATGTTGAGACTGGTATGTTGAGCAATGGTTTTGAGAGTTATTAATGGTGCTTCCAGCCTCAGCCTTTAGATAGGGAAAGCCATTGAAGTGCTGAGTCTCTGGAACTATCTCTGCCTCTCAAGTCGTTCATCCAGCAACAGAGAAGAGAGAGGCTTGCTTACTTTGGGCTCCCGAGTGGCGCAGCGGTCTAGGGCACTGCATCTCAGTGCTAGAGTATCACAACCGGCCGTGATTGGTAGTCCCATAGGGCGGCACACAGTTGGCCTGGGTTTGGCCGGGGTAGGCCGCCATTGTAGATAAGAATTTGTTCTTAACTGACTTGCCTCGTCAAATAAAGGTTAAATAAAACATCAACTTCACCATTAATAGTGGAATTGTAATGATTTCATAGATAAGCAGCCTGCCTGCCCAGTATAGTGTATGTTCTCTCTCCCTTTGAACTCGGTAGAGAGACTCCTCTCCGCCCCTCCGCATTGCAGCAGGATTTGAACTCTGGGCTTCACATGGCAGCTCAGTTCAAATGACCAGGAAGTCACTCCTCCTCTTTATCTAGTGGCTATACAGCACACACAGGATATTACAAACACCGCTGGCACTGCACCCGGTTAACCCCCCGTCTCCCAGCAGTATCCCTCTCCTCTGTCCCACTCGGGCCCCATGCTGCAGGTGCAGAGGAGGGATTCTACTGCTATTACGACAGCTCAGATTGGATCCAGATCACGATCCTCCTCCCACAGATGGCTTTTATGGCTGTCATAGACCACGTGGGAACGCTTTTATATGTCCCCCTATAAATCTCATATACTTTCCGTACGCCATGGCCTGCCACGTATATATTCCCCTGTCATTTTAGCAGCAACATATGCAGCTTGTCTGTCACCAACAACTGGGGGGGGGGGCATCCCAAATCGTACACTATTCCCTTTACAGTGCACTACTTTTGACCAGAGCCCTATACAGTGAGGGGAAAAAGTATTTGAATCCCTGCTGATTTTGTATGTTTGCCCACTGACAAAGAAATGATCAGTCTATAATTTTAATGTTATGTTTATTTGAACAGTGAGAGACAGAATAACAGCAAAAAAATCCAGAAATACGCATGTCCAAAATGTTATAAATTGATTTGCATTTTAATGAGGGAAATAAGTATTTAACCCCTCTGCAAAACATGACTTAGTACTTGGTGGCAAAACCCTTGTTGGCAATCACAGAGGACAGACGGTTCTTGTAGTTGGCCACCAGGTTTGCACACATCTCAGGAGGGATTTTTTCCCACTCCTCTTTGCAGATCTTCTCCAAGTCATTAAGGTTTCGAGGCTGACGTTTGGCAACTCGAGCCTTCAGCTCCCTCCACAGACGTTCTATGTGATTAAGGTCTGGAGACTCCAGGACCTTAATGTGCTTCTCCTTGAGCCACTCCTTTGTTGCCTTGGCTGTCTGTTTTGGGTCATTGTCATGCTGGAGTACCCATCCACGACCCATTTTCAATGCCCTGGCTGAGGGAAGGAGGTTCTCACCCAAGATAAGACGGTACATGGCCGCGTCCATCGTCCCTTTGATGCGGTGAAGTTGTCCTGTCCCCTTAGCAGAAAAACACCCCCAAAGCATAATGTTTCTACCTTCATGTTTGACGGTGGGGATGGTGTTCTTGGGGTCATAGGCAGCATTCCTCCCCCTCCAAACACGGCAAGTTGAGTTGATGCCAAAGAGCTCCATATTAGTCTCATCTGACCACAACACTTTCACCCAGTTGTCCTCTGAATCATTCAGATGTTCATTGGCAAACTTCAGACGGGCATGTATATGTGCTTTCATGAGCAGGGGGACCTTGCAGGTGATGCAGGATTTCAGTCCTTCACGGCATAGTGTGTTACCTGTTGTTTTCTTGGTGACTATGGTCCCAGCTGCCTTGAGATCATTGACAAGATCCTCCCATGTAGTTCTGGGCTGATTCCTCACCATTCTCATGATCATTGCAACTCCACGAGGTGACATCTTGCATGGAGCCCCAGGCCTAGGGATGCTGACAGTTCTTTTGTGTTTCTTCCATTTGCGAAATAATCGCACCAACTGTTGTCACCTTCTCACCAAGCTGCTTGGCGACGGTCTTGTAGCCCATTCCAGCCTTGTGTAGGTCTACAATCTTGTCCCTGACATCCTTGGAGAGCTCTTTGGTCTTGCCCATGGTGGAGAGTTTGGAATCTGATTGATTGATTGCTTCTGTGGACAGGTGTCTTTTATACAGGTAACAAACTGAGATTAGGAGCACTCCCTTTAATAGTGTGCTCCTAATCTCAGCTCGTTACCTGTATAAAAGACACCTGGGAGCCAGAAATCTTTCTGATTGGGAGGGGATCAAATACTTATTTCCCTCATTTAAATGCAAATCAATTTATAACATTTTTGACATGCGTTTCTCTGGATTGTTTGTTGTTGTTACTCTGTCTCTCACTGTTCAAATAAACCTACCATTAAAATTATAGACTGATCATTTCTTTGTCAGTGGGCAAACTGACAAAATCAGCAGGGGATCAAATACTTTCCCTCCTCACTGTAGGTGCCATTTGGGAAGCACGCCGCACTGTTTTTATTGGATCAACAAGTCAAGCTCCCTTTCCTGCATGGAGCTGTCCTCTTTCCTGTTATTGTGACTGAGAGGCAACAGCACTCACTCACGCGGTGATGAATGTAATGGTGAGGCCATCGGCATCATCACACAGCCAGCAATGCGATGATCAAGCACCCAGAAAATAAACACAACGCCCAGGCTGCCTCCCAAATGGCATCCTATTACCTATGTAGTGCACTTGATAGGGAATAGGATGCCATTTGGAACAAGGCTACTGATTTACACAATCTGTATGTCTGAACCGGGTTGACATGACCTAGCGACATGTAGTGAGCTCTGAGCGATGTTATTGGCCGCTGTACCGGTTCTGGCGTGATTTGTGATTCTCATTCCCGTTCGGAGTGATCCAAAGCCTCCGCTAATCCCTCTTGCTTGAATTTGGAGGACTGTGGGGGAAATTATGGCCTAAAACCTGCCTACTACCAGCCCTAGACAGTCGGTCAGGGCAAACAAGGCAGCCAGCCTGCGTCCTGCGCTCTTTGGTGTCCCAGATGCACTCTGAACAGCCTTCTAAGGCACCACCGCATAGACACAAATCTATGAGAGTCTGGTGATTCTGATCTGGGATCTGGGGCTGTGAAGGCTAGTTAATCACCTTTCTGTACTGGCCACTTTGACCTACAAGCCCTGGTCAAAAGTTGTGCACTATGAAGGGAATAGGTGGCCATTTGGGATGGAACCCTGTCTGTCACCTACAGATGAGCCGACTACTAATCATTCGATATCAGGACAGTGTGGTGTGGTCTGCCTGGGTTTGTTTAATGTCAGTTCATTAAACCTGAGGAGACTGTCTCTCTCTGACACAACACTCTACCTCTGGCAAGATGGTAGCCAACCTGGTCTCAAACATATTACATCTTACTAAAATCCGTGCCACTCCATTTAGTATGATATGTTACTTTACATTAGGTTACATTACATTGGCCTACCAATGCAATAGCGGTCATACAATATAATACGTATAGTATTCTACGTTTTGACCACACCAGTATGATTTGATCCATTTAGTATGATATATTACGTTTGACTGCTTTAGTATGATATATTACGTTCAACTGCTTTAGTGTGATATATTACATCCAACTACTTTAGTATGATATATTACATTCAACTACTTTAGTATGATATATTACATTCAACTACTTTAGTATGATATATTACATTCAACTACTTTAGTATCAAATCAAATCAAATGTATTTATATAGCCCTTCTTACATCAGCTGATATTTCAAAGTGCTGTACAGAAACCCAGCCTAAAACCCTAAACAGCAAGCAATGCAGGTGTAGAAGCACGGTGGCTAGGAAAAACTCCCTAGAAAGGCCAAAACCTAGGAAGAAACCTAGAGAGGAACCAGGGGGTGGCCAGTCCTCTTCTGGCTGCGCTGGGAGGAGATTATAACAGAACATGGCCAAGATGTTCAAATGTTCATAAATGATCAGCATGGTCAAATAATAATAATCACAGTAGTTGTCGAGGGTGCAACAAGTCAGCACCTCAGGAGTAAATGTCACCCCGGATAAGACAGGAGAAGTACTCCAGATATAACAGACTTACCTTAGCCCCCCGACACAAAAACTACTGCAGCACATATACTGGAGGCTGAGACAGGACGGGTCAGGAGACACTGTGGCCCCATCAGATGATACCCCTGGACAGGGCCAAACAGGCAGGATATAACCCCACCCACTTTTCCAAAGCACAGCCCTCACACCACTGGAGGGATATCTTCAACCACCTACCTACCATCCTGAGACAAGGCCGAGTATAGCCCATAAAGATCTCCGCCACGGCACAACCCAAGGGGGGGCGCCAACCCAGACAGGAAGATCACGTCAGTGACTCAACCCACTCAAGTGAAGCACCCCTCCCTAGGGACGGCATGAAAGAGCACCAGTAAGCCAGTGACTCAGCCCCTGTAATAGGGTTAGAGGCAGAGAATCCCAGTGGAGAGAGGGGAACCGGCCAGGCAGAGATAGCAAGGGCGGTTCGTTGCTCCAGAGCCTTTCCGTTCACCTTCACACTCCTGGGCCAAACTACACTATAATCATATGAGTTCCTCAGTTAGGTGTTTAACTGATTTTTTGTCCTCTGACGTCCTTGGGTAGGCAGAGGGAGTCTGGAAGGGCATCAAGGAATCTTTGGGTTGTCCGAGAATTTATAGCACGACTTTTGATGCTCCTTGTTTGGGGTCTGAGCAGATTATTTGTTGCGATTGCAAACGTAATAAAATGGTGGTCCGATAGTCCAGGATTATGAGGTAAAAACATTAAGATCCGCAACATTTATTCCATGGGACAAAACTAGGTCCAGAGCATGACTGTGACAGTTTGTAGGTCCAGAGACATGTTGGACAAAACCCACTGAGTCAATGATGGCTCCGAAAGCGGTTTGAAGTGGGTCTGTGGACTTTTCCATGTGAATATTAAAATCACCAAAAATTTGAATATTATCTGCTATGACTACAAGGTCCGATAGGAATTCAGGGAAATCAGTGAGGAACGCTGTATATGGCCCAGGAGGCCTTTAAACAGTAGCTATAAAAAGTGATTGAGAAGGTTGCATAGATTTCATGACTAGAAGCTCAAAAGTAGAAAACGTCTTCTTCTTTTTTTGTTAATTGAAATTTGCTTTCGTAAATAGCAACACCTCCACCTTTGCGGGATGCAAAGTATAACCAGGTGGTGAGGCCTCATTTAACACAGTAAATTAATCAGGCTTAAGCCAGATTTCAGTCAGGCCAATCACATCAAGATTATGATCAGTGATTAGTTAATTGACTATAACTGCCTTTGAAGTGAGGGATCTAACATTAAGTAAGCCCTATTTTGAGATGTGAGGTATCACGATCTCTTTCAATAATGGCAGGAATGGAGGAGGTCTTTATCCTAGTGAGATTGCTAAGGCGAACACCGCCATGTTTAGTTTTGCCCAACCTAGGTCGAAGCGCAGACACGGTCTCAATGGGGATAGCTGAGCTGACTACACTGACTGTGCTAGTAGCAGACTCCACTAAGCCGACAAGCTGGCTAACAGCCTGCTGCCTGGCCTGCACCCTATTTCATTGTGGAGCTAGAGGAGTTAGAGCCCTGTCTATGTTGGTAGATAAGATGAGAGCACCCCTCCAGCTAGGATGGAGTTCGTCACTCCTCAGCAGGTCAGGCTTGGTCCTGTTTGTGGGTGAGTCCCAGAAAGAGGGCCAATTATCTACAAATTCTATCTTTTGGGAGGGGCTGAAAACAGTTTAACCAGCGATTGAGTTGTGAGACTGCTGTAGAGCTCATCACTCCCCCTAACTGGGAGGGGGCCAGAGACAATTACTCGATGCCGACACATCTTTCTAGTTGATTTTACAGGCTGAAGCTATGTTGCGCTTGGTGACCTCTGACTGTTTCATCCTAACATCGTTGGTGCCAACATGGATAACAATATCTCTATACTCTCTACACTTGCCAGCTTTAGCCAGCACCATCTTCAGATTAGCCTTAACCTCGGTAGCCCTGCCCCCTGGTAAACAGTGTATGATCATTGGATGATTGGTTTGAAGTCTAATACTGTGGGTAATGGAGTCTCCAATGACTAGGGTTTTCAATTTGTCAGAGCTAATGGTGGGAAGCTTCGGCATCTCAGACCCCGTAACGGGAGGAGTAGAGACAAGAGAAGGCTCGGCCTCAGACTCCGACTCGCTGCTTAATGAGGAAAAGCTGTTGAAAGGTTCTGTCGGCTGAATGAGCGACACCGGTTGAGCATTCCTACAGCATTTCCCTCCAGAAGCCATGAGAAAGTTGTCCGGCTGTGGGGACCGTGCGAGGGGATTTATTTTAACGTTACTATCTGTACTTACTGGTGTCACAGACGCTGTTCATCCTTTCCTACACTGAAATTTCCCTTGCCTAACAATTGCGTCTGAAGCCTGGCTTGCAGCACAGCTATCCTCGCCGTAAGGCGATCGTTCTCCTGTATATTATACAGCGACTGCAATTAGAAGGCATCATGTTAATGTTACTACTTAGCTTCAGCTGTTGGAGGTCCTGACGAACCATGTCCAGATAAAGCATCCGGAGTGAAAAAGTTGAATGGAGAAAAAAAAGTTGCGAGGGAAAAACTAAAAATATAAACGGTAATTAAAAAGTAAAAAACGTAAAGTTGTCAGGTAGCAAAGTAAGGTTGGCAACAAAACGATCTATTACGTTGCTTTAGTATAATATACTATGTGCCAAAGTTGTCCGTGATGAGATTCAAACATGCAACCTTCGCTTTGCTAGACGTTTGCGCTTTTACGCCCACACATCCACCTCGACCAACGAGCCTAATTTGACGAGTCTGTGATAGTGGAGCCGCTGTGAGTGATGACCTTGTGGCCTTTTATTAGAGTGCCGATATACGCACGGGAAACTGTTGAGTGTGAAAAAGCGTTTTAGGTATTAACCCAAACCGGTGCGTCTGGCACCGACTACCATACCCCGTTTAAAGGCGCTTACATTTTCTGTCTTGCCCATTCACCCTCTGAATGGCACACATACACAATCCATGTCTCAAGGCTTACATTTTTTTTTTTTTACCTGTCTCTAGAGGTCGACCGATTTATCGGAATGGCCGATTAATTAGGGCCGATTTCAAGTTTTCATAACAATCGGAAATCGGTATTTTTGGACACCGATTTGGACGATTTACTTAAAAAATAAATAAAAAATTACATCTTTTTAAAATCTTTATTTAACTAGGCAAGTCAGTTAAGAACACCTTCATATTTTCAATGACGGCCTGGGAACGGTGGGTTAACTGCCTTCTTCAGGGGCAGAACGACAGATTTCTATCTTGTCAGCTCGGGGATACAATCTTGCAACCTTACAGTTAACTAGTCCAACGCTCTAACCATTTACATTTAAGTCATTTAGCAGACGCTCTTATCCAGAGCGACTTACAAATTGGTGCGTTCACCTTATGACAACCACCTGCCTCTCATTGCACTCCACGAGGAGACTGCCTGTTACGCGAATGCAGTAAGCCAAGGTAAGTTGCTAGCTAGCATTAAACTTATCTTATAAAAAACAATCAATCAATCATAATCACTATTTAACTACACATGGTTGATGATATTACTAGTTTATCTAGCGTGTCCTGCGTTGCATATAATCGATGCGGTGCGTATTCGCGAAAAAGGACTGTCCTTGCTCCAATGTGTATCTAACCATAAACATCAATGCCTTTCTTAAAATCAATACACAGAAGTATATATTATATGAATATTTAGCTAAAAGAAATACAGGTTAGCAGGCAACCTGGTGAAATTGTGTCACTTGAGTCAGGCTATATGTAACAGTTTGGGCCGCCTAATTTGCCAGAATTTTACGTAATTATGACATAACATTGAAGGTTGTGCAAGGTAACAGGAATATTTAGACTTATGGATGCCACCCGTTAGATAAAATACAGAACGGTTCCGTATTTCACTGAAAGAATAAACGTCTTGTTTTCGAGATGATAGTTTCCGGATTCGACCATATGAATGACCTAAGGCTCGTATTTCTGTGTGTTATTATGTTATAACTAAGTCTATGATTTGATAGAGCAGTCTGACTGAGCGATGGTAGGCAGCAGCAGGCTCGTAAGCATTCATTCAAACAGCACTTTCGTGCGTTTTGCCAGCAGCTCTTCGCAATGCTTCAAGCATTGCGCTGTTTATGACTTCAAGCCCATCAACTCCCGAGATTAGGCTGGTGTAACCGATGTGAAATGGCTAGCTAGTGAGCGGGCTGCGCGCTAATAGCGTTTCAAACGTCACTCGCTCTGAGACTTGGAGTAGTTGTTCCCCTTGCTCTGCAAGGGCCGCAGCATTTGTGGAGCGATGGGTAACGATGCTTCAAGGGTGGCTGTTGTCGATGTGTTCCTGGTTCGAGCCCAGGTAGGGGCGAGGAGAGGGACGGAAACTATACTGTTACACTGGCAATACTAAAGTGCCTATAAGAACATCCAATAGTCAAAGGTATATGAAATACAAATGGTATAGAGAGAAATAGTCCTATAATTCCTTTAATAACTACAACCTAAAACTTCTTACCTGGGAATATTGAAGACTCATGTTAAAAGGAACCACCAGCTTTCATATGTTCTCATGTTCTGAGAAAGGAACTTAAACGTTAGCTTTCTTACATGGCACATATTACACTTTTACTTTCTTCACCAACACTTTGGTTTTGCATTATTTAAATCAAATTGAACATGTTTCATTATTTATTTGAGGCTAAATTGATTTTATTGGTGTATTATATTAAGTTAAAATAAGTGTTCATTCACTATTGTTGTAATTGTCATTATTTCAAATAAATAAAAACAATCGACCGATTAATCGCTATCGGCTTTTTTTGGTCCTCCAATAATCTGTATCGGTATCGGCGTTGAAAAATCATAATTGGTCGACCACTAGTCTCCTCCCCTTCATCTACACGGATTGAAGTGAATTTAACAAGTGACATCACCTGGATGCACCTGGTCTATGTCGTGGAAAGAGCACGTTTTTAATGTTTTGCCTACTGAGTGGAAATCAACAACAGTGATTTGGCACAATCGCCAGTAAACCAAATGACAGTTAATGTTGTCCCCTTTAACCCTCCACAGTTAGCTGAGTAACTACAGAATGAGGGTGAAAGTAACGTGTTTTTGTGTTCTCTCTGTCTCCTCCTCTCTCTCTCTTCTCTCTATCTCTCCCTCTCACAGGAACGATTCCAAGTGAAGAACCCCCCCCACACATACATCCAGAAGCTGAGGGGCTTTCTGGACCCGGCCGCCACCAGGAAGGTAAGGGAGAGTGTGGATTCTTCCCGACCAACTGTTCCACTGCCTCAGCTTCTTCCTTCCCCTTTCAGCTCAACACCACCCGTGTTACATTCATTTGTAGCAAAACGTAGCAAAACATGTTGCAATGTAAAAAAAAAACTTTAAACGTTTAAGTTCACGTAGTCCCTTCCCATTTAGCCCCTTCTGCTTCCGTTTCATTCCTAGTGAATGTTACCCAGGGTATCCCCACCATACAGCTGTGTTGCCCTGAGAAGTAGTGGTCCCTGGGCGTGAACATGGCCTTGCGGAGCCATAGCTAACAGGAGCGTTATGATATCGTGCCGGTGGTAGTGTTAGGGGAGGGAAGCAGCCAGTACCGGCTGAGGCTGACTCTCTGGCCACAGGAGTTGGAGAGGCGAGAAGGTTTTCCAGAGTAAAGTGTCAGCCAGCGCTCAGGCCTCGCCAATAGGAAGAGATTTGGCTTGCGGAGGGAGATAGTGCCGCTGTCCCGATGGGATGCGTTCCAAATGTCGCCCGATTCCCTATATAGTGCACTACTTTTGACCAAGGCCTATAGGGTATATAGGCAATTCTATAGGGAGTATGTTGCCATTTGGGACGAGGCCACAAAGTTGTCTCTGTAATAAAAACAAATTAGCGCCGAGCGACTCTGCCAGAGGGACATCAAATTGCTCCAGATAATTAAATTACGCTGACCGACTGGATTGAAGGTTTCGGAGCGACATCATATGCTACGGGAGCGTGAAGAGGGCAAGAAAGCAGTTCTAGATCAGCCAATGGATGTGACTTCTGCTACGGAGATAGAATATCTGCCTATGCTGCCCCCCCCTCCCCCCCTAGTATTGAAGTGTGTTCCTCGTCTCTCCCCGATCGAAAAAGCAAAGAGAATATGTTCTGCATCTTGTATCGCGACACGCCTCGTAATTTGGCACTCCTGCAGCTCTAGCTGCATTATCGATGAACCCCTCTAAGCTCGGGGCCTACGTCTCCCTCAGAGCATCGCCCTGCTCTTTAGGGTTGTATCCAAAAAATGGCACACTATTCCCTTTCCAGTGCACTACTTTCGACCAGAGCCCTATGGACCCTGGTCAAAAGTAGTGGACGGCGAAAAGGAATAGGGGTGCCATATGGGACGCATCCGTAGTCGGCTCTCTGATGATACAGAACGTGACTGAAGGACTAACGTTCCTCTCTGGAGACGGAGATGAAGGGGAAGGAGGATAGGAGGAGGATGAAGAGCAACATTGGAGAGGAGAAGCGAGGAATAGAGAGAGGAAGGAGGATGGTGTATGGTAGATAACAAGTGCTCATGTTGTGGTCAGATGCAAGACTATGAGGAGGAGTGCATTGTGGGATGGGGCAGGGTTAGGCTTCCTCCCTAATGGCACCCTAGTCCCTATAGTGCACTACTTTTGACTGGAGCCGAGCCAAAAGTGGTGCACTATATAGGGAAATAGTGTGCTATTTGGGATGTTGGCATGGTGAACGGGAGGATGGCTCCCAGATGACGGAAATGACTGGTCCAGGTTTAACTCTCTCTCGGGGTGTAAACACTTAGCACTGCCATGGCTGAAGGAAGGATTTATTACACACTCTCTGCATCCCAAATGGCACCCTATTCCCTATATAGTGGTCTACTTTTGTCCAGGGTCCATAGGGGAGTCCCATAGGGCTCTGGTCAACAGTAGTGCACTATGTAGGGGATAGGGTGCCATTTGGGACGCATTCACTGACTCCAAGGCCTGCATACGTTTAGGCAGCGAGCCCTCGCTGTCTTTGTTTGTCTAACACCGCTGACCAAAGTATGATCTTCCTCTATCTTTATTGAAACCGTTTGTCACGGGCTGGAATCGAGCCTTCAGCGAGAGGCAACAGCGCTTATTAAAACACGTCTGACGAGCGGTTGGGCTCCTGTGTTTATTTTCGCGTCCAAACGTCTGGGCTGTTTATCACATGCCCTGGGAACTATGAGTCGTCAGAGTCTGCTCCCTCCACAGTTGGGCTGATACCATGCTCCAACAACAGTCCCGCGTGTCCCTCGCAGGAGGTCAGCAGCGGGCACCAGAGGTAGAGGGGGAAAGAGACAGAGAGAGAGAGTTGGAAAATGGAGAGAGACGGGGAAAGATAGTGTGTGAGAGAGCGCAGGGGAGAAAGAGAGAGTAGGGGAGAGAGAGAGATGCAGAAAAAGAGAGTTATGGTTTTACATTCCTGTTCAACCCCCTTTTCTTTCGACTCGGAACAATTGCCACTTTGTGCCTCTGTGGAGAGCCGGAGCTGGAGGTCATTGCCGCCTCTTTACATATGCAGGCCCCCGTGCATTCCTCTCAGCCAATAGGCAGCCAAAGAGGAAGAGGTTCATTCCAAAAAACTCCCTAAGAATGTATCGGCCATTTATTTGTTTCCAAGATGACCTCCCCGGAGCATGCACCGTCCTCCACTCATCACAGCTCCCCACTCGACCTCTTTTCCCCTCTCTCACTCTCTCTTTGCTATATCTCCCTTCCGCCTGTTTTCTCTGTTCTCTCTCTTCTCTTCCTCCTCTCTCTTTCCCTGCTTTTTTTTCTCTCTCTCCCTGCACTCTCTCTCGTCTTGTTCCCCCTGCTCTCTCTCTTGTCTCGTTCCCCCTGCTCTCTCTCTCTCGTCTCGTTCCCCCTGCTCTCTCTCTCTCGTCTCGTTCCCCCTGCTTTCTCTCTCTCGTCTCGTTCCCCCTGCTCTCTCTCTCTCGTCTCGTTCCCCCTGCTCTCTCTCTCTCGTCTCGTTCCCCTGCTCTCTCTCTCTCGTCTCGTTCCCCCTGCTTTCTCTCTCTCGTCTCGTTCCCCTGCTCTTGTCTCGTTCCCCCTGCTCTCTCTCTCGTCTCGTTCCCCCTGCTCTCTCTCTCGTCTCGTTCCCCTGCTCTTGTCTCGTTCCCCTGCTCTCTCTCTTGTCTCGTTCCCCCTGCTCTCTCTCTCTCATCTCGTTCCCCCTGCTTTCTCTGTCTCGTCTCGTTCCCCTGCTCTTGTCTCGTTCCCCCTGCTCTCTCTCTCGTCTCGTTCCCCCTGCTCTCTCTCTCTCATCTCGTTCCCCCTGCTTTCTCTGTCTCGTCTCGTTCCCCTGCTCTTGTCTCGTTCCCCCTGCTCTCTCTCTCGTCTCGTTCCCCTGCTTTTTCTCTCTCGTCTCGTTCCCCTGCTCTCGTCTCGTTCCCCCTGCTCTCTCTCTCTCGTCTCGTTCCCCCTGCTCTCTCTCGTCTCGTTCCCCCTGCTCTCTCTCTCTCTCTCGTCTCGTTCCCCCTGCTCTCTCTCTCTCGTCTCGTTCCCCCTGCTCTCTCTCTCTCGTCTCGTTCCCCCTGCTTTCTCTCTCTCGTCTCGTTCCCCCTGCTCTTGTCTCGTTCCCCCTGCTCTCTCTCTCGTCTCGTTCCCCTGCTCTCTCTCTCTCGTCTCGTTCCCCTGCTCTCGTCTCGTTCCCCTGCTCTCTCTCTCTCGTCTCGTTCCCCCTGCTCTCTCTCGTCTCGTTCCCCCTCTCTCTCTCTCTCTCTCTCGTCTCGTTCCCCCTGCTCTCTCTCTCTCGTCTCGTTCCCCCTGCTCTCTCTCTCGTCTCGTCCCCCTGCTTTTCTCTCTCGTCTCGTTCCCCCTGCTCTTGTCTCGTTCCCCCTGCTCTCTCTCTCGTCTCGTTCCCCCTGCTCTCTCTCTCGTCTCGTTCCCCCTGCTCTTGTCTCGTTCCCCCTGCTCTCTCTCTTGTCTCGTTCCCCCTGCTCTCTCTCTCTCATCTCGTTCCCCCTGCTTTCTCTGTCTCGTTCCCCCTGCTCTCTCTCTCTCGTCTCGTTCCCCCTGCTTTTTCTCTCTCGTCTCGTTCCCCCTGCTCTCGTCTCGTTCCCCCTGCTCTCTCTCTCTCGTCTCGTTCCCCCTGCTCTCTCTCGTCTCGTTCCCCCTGCTCTCTCTCTCTCTCTCTCTTGTCTCGTTCCCCCTGCTCTCTCTCTCTCGTCTCGTTCCCCCTGCTCTCTCTGGATCTGAGCGGCAGCTGGTAGTACTTAGTGAGGAGTGATGTGTGTGTGTGTGTGTACGTGACCGCTGTGTGTGTGGGTCAGGGAGTCTGCGCAGTACACCTCACACTAGCGCCGCTTTCCATATAAACACACAAGGGGGCTCCTCCCTAATAAAAACACTGTTTCTCATCTCACATGTGCCAAACACACACCCCAGCTCCGTACTACAGGCCAAGGACCAGAGAAACCCTGCCAATGGGAACATCCCTGTACTCATCTCTCTCTCTCTCTCTGTGTGTTTATAACACCGGGCACTGCTCTGTTTGTCTGGCACCCTAATTCCTTACCTAGTGCACCACTTTTTGACCAGAGCCCTGTGCACTATAAAGGGAATAGGGTGCTATTTGGGATGCCGCCAGCCATAGACACATCATGGAAAGGGAAGGCTCCAGCTCAGCCAAAAATGGGTTGATATGGAGACTGGGAGCCTCCTCCTCTGTCTCTGTCATTGGTGATGCAATGATTCACTGTCTGCCATCAGGGAGGCTCTTCCACTGAACGAGTAGTGATCAACACCGGTTCTTCTGGGAGTTGATTATGAATGCTAATGGCAAAGCCCTGTCGCTCACGCTATTGCTTTTTGGATTCCTCCGCGCAACTTTTGCGTAACAGGCTGTGAGGCTTTTGTTTGGAGTCGTGGGTCTTTTTGTCTGAAAATGAAAGCAGAGAGAGAGAGAGAGGTGAGAGGGAGAAAGAGAGAGAGAGGGAACAACCTCCCCACGAACACTTGTCTCACGTTGCATATTCACATGCAGGGCAGGTCATACACTTCAGTCCACCCAGCGTTTGTTCCTGGACATGTAACCACGGGAACAGCACAACGGGACTAGAATGGATATATGCTGTGTGTGTGTTTGTGTGAAGGCCCTGACAGCTCAAACACAAGCCAGATCCATTTTAATGAGTTGATTATGGCCTCATCCCAAATAGCACATTATTCTCTATATACTGTAGTGCACCACATTCGACCAAAAGTACACTGTATAGGGAATAGAGTGCCATTTGGGATGCTGACGATTATATTGCTCCGGATGAAGGAACTGCTTCTACGCAAAGCAGACATTGGAATGACTACGGTAAAGTCAAGCATTCTATGAGCAGGACTGTCCATTATGTTGACTTTCATGTTTCCTGGCTCTCTGTTGATGATGATATGGTTGGTGAAATGCCCCACAAATCACTCAACGTTTCTACCCGACATATCGGTCTACTGAATACGGAACGGAGCGATGAAATGTTCAAAATGTCTCTTTCTTTAACCCCAGAAATTCAGACGGAGGGTGCAGGAGTCCACCCAGGTCCTGAGAGAACTGGAAATTTCGTTAAGGACCAATCACATAGGGTGAGTAATAATTAAGATTAAGTATGTGAATGTGAAGGTCAAGTGCCTGCGTCCCAAATTGGTACCCTATGGGCCCTGGTCAAAAATAGTGCACTAGAAAGGGAGTGGGGTGCCATTTGGGTCTCATCCCAGGTCAGCTGTGGTCGCAGGTGGTAATGAGGCCAGGGTGCATGCTGGGTGCTGGAGGCAGGATGAGGCAGGATAAGGGATGATAAGGGTCAGCAGGAAGCAGCGGGGGTTGATGGGACTGGAGCAAGGTCACTGGTGACACGGCACCACTTTGTGACCCTGTGAGGACAGGAAGGAACGGTATGTGTTCCAAATGGCACCCTATTCCCTACACAGTGCACTACTTTTGACCCGAGCCCCCAGCCACAGACAGGAGACCAGCCAGCCAGCCAAATCCTACCTAGACAATACAACCCCAGGCAGACTCTGTTACATTACAACAGTCGCCTATCACAATGTCAAATGAGAATCCCAGACCGTTCACAACTCTGTGTGTTGCACGTGAACCACATGCCGAGCACCGTCTGCGCATTGTATTTGAACTAAGACTGTGTGTCATTTCTCCTTCTAGGTGGGTGAGAGAGTTCTTAAACGAAGAAAACAAAGGCCTGGACGTACTGGTGGAGTATCTGTCTTTTGCGCAGTACGCTGTCACGTAAGTCCCCCCTCCACGGCTCTTTCTCCTTTCTCCATGTCCTCCTATAGCGCGGGCCAGACAATGAGCACAATGGCCCTTTTTTTTGTTTGTTAGCCTAATCAACCACGCATCCCCTCGACACCCTGCAGCCTGCTTCGTTCTCAGAAACACCGAGTCACTGGTCGTATGTGGCGACCGGCCCTGCTCCCGTAGACTCTGTCTACGTCCCAACTGGCACCCTATTCCCTATATAGTGGGCCCTGGTCAAAAGCAGTGCACGGCATAGGGAATAGGGTGCCATTTGCCGTGCATACGTTCAACTCTGTGTGGCATGTAGATTCTATTCATAGATGGCGTGATTACTCGATGCCGGGGGGGGTTTCCATTCAGAGCCAATGGCGTTTTTAGTTACGTTTGTATTTGCTTTCTGACCCTACGTTATTGGTCTGTCCAACACGTGGACATGGTTACCCCATCAGTGAGGGTTTACCTTGATTACCCAGGTACTAGTTAGTCCCCTGCCTTTTTGTTAGAAAACAGCCACAGCTATAAACATAAAAAATACGGGGGAGGGGTGGGGGGATATCTGCCCTCCTAAAATGTGAAGTAAGAGATGCCTCTATGTGACTTTTATACAGTTCTCCTTTTCCTTCCAGACTCTGATAATGTATTAAACAGATTAGGGCTGTGTCTTAAACGGCACCCTATCCACTATGCAGTGCACTACCTTTGACCAGAAACCTATGGGTCCTGGTCAAAAGTAGTGCACTATAAAGAGAATACGGCGCTATTTGGGACATTGCTGGACTGTGGTCAGAGAGTACAGAAATGTACCAGGTTCTCTAGGCCCCTTTGTCCTGTGTGTTTCCCCTCTCCAGGTTTGATGGCGACAGCGTGGAGAACAACCCGGAGAAGTCGGTGGACAAGCCCTGGAGCAGATCCATAGAGGACCTGCATGGGGGGAGTAACCTCCCGTCCCCCGTCAGCGGGAACAGCATTACCCGCGCCGGGCGACACGCCACGCTACGGTAAGCAACGCACACGTCACCTCACCACCGTACATTATAGCCTAGAGGCTACTCTAAGAACGCGCTGCAATGATAACCAAGTCCTAATTCTCTATTTAAAACGTAACATGTTTGTTGTATAAGAAATGGCTTGAAATGTCATAATTGTTTTTGACTGGATTGTCACAGTTCCCAGGTTTGCTAATAGGCTCACGCGTTTGCATGTGATGTCTGAGAAGGCCTTTTGTTGTGGTCATGAGGCCTTTAAGTCTTTAAATGGCTTAAGACACATTTCGTTGTGGCATGGAACGGCAGGACGAAGGATAAGGGGGGGGTTGTTTTCCAGAGCTGTGTTTCAAGCGGCATCTTATTCCCAATATAGTGCACTACTTTTGATGGGTCACGGGTCAAAAGTAGGGCACTACATATAGGGAATAGGGTGCCATTTGGGAGAAGACCTTTTATTGGGTCGTCTGACTCATGATGTTATGGAATAGGATATCTCTGACACGGGGGTTTTCGTGGCTTCTGAACAATCTGGAAGAACTCTCTTCTAGCACCATCTTTTCCACAGGGATTTTACAAATATTACGTGTTATGTCATGAATATGACGCGAATTCTACGTCTTTTTGAATGATTTGGCAAACATTTAACATTTGAAATTCTCCCCGTTTCCTTTAAACCATGGTCATTTCATTTGGATTATAGGCCTGCAAACATAGTTCATGCATATTTCTGACTCTGTTTTAATCGCCGCAGTCGTTTCAACGATGTCCCGGTGTGTTAGTCCCGTTGACTTCACATGTACACGGCTAATCCCAATTTTTCTGACCGTCAGTAACTCGCAGGTCTTTTAACGAGAGACGTTACACCGAGGGCACCACTGAGACCGCACACGTCTTCTGAACAACCAACGTTATCCTAACTCTCATATAATGGACGAACGAATCTGGACTCGCTAGGCTTCTTCTCTTAGGAAACACACAGGCCAGTTTGTGTCCCCCAAAATGGCACCCGATTCCCTATAGAATGTCGCCGAGTGCACACCTTTGACCAGAGCTCTATGGGCCCTGTTCCAAAGTAGTACACTTTATAGGATATGTGGGTGCTAGCGCCTATGTACAAGGGCCTGTGGGGTTAGTGTTAGTACTTCTGTCAAGCAATTGTGCTATCAGATGGAAGATACTATAAGAGACTAAGGCTATATGTGTGTGTTTCCCAAATGACACTCTATTCCCTATATAGTGCACTACCTTTGACGAGTGGCAACCTGTTCCCTATATAGTGCACTGGTTTTGAAATGTAGTACAATATAGGGAATAGGGTGCCATTCGGGACCCATACAGTGCCTTCAGAAAGTATTCATACCCCTTGACTCATTCCACATTTTGTGTTACAGCCGGAATTCAAAATTGATTAAATACATAAATATATATATATATATTTTAATCTCACCTATCTACACACAATACCCCATCTAAAACATCTAATTTACATAAGTATTCACACCCCTGGGTCAATACATGTTAGAATTTCTTTCTGGGTATGTCTCTATGAGCGTTGCACTCCTGGATTGTACAATATTTGCACATTGTTCTTTAAAAAATTATTCAAGCTCTGTCAAGTTGGCTGTTGATCATTGTTTGACAGCCATTTTCAAGTCTTGCCTTAGATTTTCAAGCTTAGCTCTATTCTGTTTCTTTGTAGCCTAAAAGAAAACTCCCTAGTCCTTACCTGGTGACAAGCATACCCATAACATGATGCAGCCACCACCATGCTTGAACATATGAAGAGTGGTACTAGGTGGATGTGTTGTGTTGGATTTTTTATTCTGTACAGGCTTCCTTGTTTTAACTCTGTTGTTTTAGGTTAGTATTGTGGAGTAACTACAATGTTGTTGATCCATCCTCCGTTTTCTCCTATCACAGCCATTCAATTCTGTAACTGTTTTAAAGTCATCATTGGCCTCATGGTGAAATCCCGGCAACTGAGTTAGGAAGGACTCCTGTATTTTTGTAGTGACTGGGTGTATTGATACAGCATCCAAAGTGTAATTAATAATATGCTCAAAGGGATATTCAATGTCTGCTTTTTTTTCTACCAATAGGTGCCCTTTTTAGCGAGGCATTGGAAAACCTCCCTGGTCTTGGTGGTTGAATCTGTATTTGAAATTCACTGTTCGACAGAGGGACCGACCTTACAGATAACTATATGGGGTTACAGTGTGGGTTACAGAAATTAGGCAGTCATTCAAACATCATGTAAAACACTATTTTTGCACATAGTGAGTCCATGCAAATTATTATGTGACTTGTTTAGCACATTTTCACTCTTGAACTTATTTAGGCTTGCCATAGCAAAGGGGTTAAATATGTATTACACTCAAAACATTTCAGCTTTTCATTTGTTATTCATTTGTACAAATTTCAAAAAAACATAATCCCACGTTTACATGATGGGGCATTGTGTGTAGATCAGTGACACACAATCTTAATGTGATCCATTTTAAATTCAGGCTGCAGCACAACAAAATGTGGAACAAATGGAGGGGCGGGAATACTTTCTGAAGGAACTGTGTGTGAATGGAAGCTGTATGAACTTAACTAGGGGACGGTGAGAGCTGATGTTGACTGGTGTTCTGTCCCGGCCTTCCTCCTCTAGTCTCCTGCTCTGTGCTCCAGTCTTCAGCAGCAGCAGGCAGGTCTACACAGTACACAGTGTGGCTCACGGTGCTATCTGATAGCTCTAGCTCGCCCCACCCCCCTAGCCTTACCTCAACACCTCCTCCCCCCCTCCCCTGTCTTCACTACCTGCCACACACGAGTGCGCACGCGCGGGAACGCAGGCACCAACGAACACACACACACACACACACACACTCCTACCTGCTTCCATTGCTAAGCTGTGGTCCAGTGTGTGGAGGCGTTGAAGGGGAGATGCTACTACCTCTGTTGTGGTCTTACTGTAGATATTTCTGTTCCCATTTAGAGCAAATGGCTTTTTATACCGGCATTTTTCCTGGCCCCCTCTGATTATTGCTTTTCGTATGTCTCCTTGAGCAGGCTATATGCGGTGGGTAGTTGTGCAAGTAGTAGCTGGCTACAACCAACCCCTTCTTATGTATAAACTAATCCGATGTTATCTGTACTGTTATTCCTTAGTTACCTCCTGACACAGGCTGACAAGTCAAGGTAATTAACATTAGCGTTATCAGTATTTATTCCTCTTTCCAACGTACAGCACCTTTGCCTTGTCACAGTTGTATCCCTCCCAAGTCAATCATTGTGTGTCACTTTTCTGATGTCCTGTTGAATTTACATGTCTTTTTCTTTAAAAACTCACGGCAAACTCGAAGGACACCGAGCTCTTTGAAATGCCCAAAGTATTCGCAAGGACGATGGTACGTCTTCTGGTTCGCCCAGGGTTACCTAGAAATATTTAGGCTGTAGTATATCTAGTTTGTAGTTGTGTTTGTTGTGATTTCGACTATAGGCACGTCCCAAATGGCACCCTATTCCCTATGTGGTGCACTACTTCTGACCAGAGCCCAATGTAAAGTATTGCACTATATCGGAATTGAGGTGCCATTTGGGACTCCGCCTTAGACTGTGCTGTTTATTAGCTTTAGTGTTGAAGTAACGTCCATGAAAACATAGTTTGGAAGGCCTTTGAGGATCTTTTATGGGTTCTAAGTCGGTGCACCACAAGGCCTGTCAAAGCAAGTCCACCGCGCCGACATTGAATCAGGGTGATCGACTGTCTCTTTTCACTCATAGTCCTGTCACCGCACGTCATTCCGTCTGTGTGGTTACGAAGCAGAGGACGCGTCCCAAATGGCACCCTGGTCCCTATGTAGCGCACTGCTTTTGACCAGGGACCTATAGTACGCTATTTGGGACGTGTCCACGCCGAAGTCTCTTTCCCTCAAATGAGTGTCGTTCTACCATTCGTTTCCGCTGCCTGGTTGCAGGCAGGCTGAGTGCTGGAGGTAGTTTTCTGTAAAATCGCAGTTCTTTTGGAACACCGCCGCCCGTCGCCGGCTGCGTGTGAGGCGATGTTCCAATTCTGTCACCGGTCTCGTGAAGCAGCGAGCGCGTTTATGTGAGGAAACTTGTTTTGCACTACGTAGGCGCCACATGCACCTAAATAGAACAAAGACCAAAGAGCACACATAAACACACACGCACACACACACACACACACACAAAGACAAACAAAGTCACTCATACACACACCCCACACAATGTTTTGCTATTTTTCCTTTACTACACGCAAACGTCATAACTGCTTGCTTGCTGCTGAATAGCTCTCATTCATGGAACCAGTGAGAAGCATCAGACCATGAAGACTACAGCCAGTATGTTGGATCTGTCCTTATTTACCCTCATCATAAATCCTTATCAAAGCTTAGTCACACTGTCTCTGCCACACACACACACACACACACACACACAGATTCATGTCAGCACTGACGCCTTGAAGCTCTGAATCCGGTTTCAGTGTGTGTGTGTGTGTGTGTGTGTGTGTGTGTGTGTGTGTGTGTGTGTGTGTGTGTGCATGGGTCGGCTGAAGGCACCTTTTCCCAGAACCATGGCTGGTGGATAAAGTCTTATGACATGCAGGGCTGGAAATAATCAGTCTTATGTCCCTGGCTGTACTGGGCTGTGTTCTGTGACGCGCACACACACACACACACACCCACCAGCGATGTGCTACTCAAGCGCTCTCCTTTCAATGGGAGAAAGGGGTCAGGAGAAAGGCCCTCTTTCGCGAACGTTTTGTCTCCACAAAGCCGGCCTGATCACCTCCATGCATGCAAATGACTTGCCTCCATTGTACTAGTTGTAAGTGATATTTTTGTGCAGGATAGTTAAATGAAAACAATCACACGGTCTCCCCTCTGGCCTCTGAGTAAGGGAGTGGATTACACAGCTCTTTGTGTGTCCATGTAACATGCCATGGAGTTGGATGTCTACTTTGAAAACGACGGGGTGCAAGAATGGTACGTGTGCTGCTACGGTTCACCGATGGCATCTGTCTTCTTGTTTACCGCGTGTCTCTTTGTCGGTATGAATTCGGAGACGCCTTCTGCTGTGAAGACGCTCCTGTGTCCTTGTGTTTCAGTTGCAACGCGTTGCCGAGCCGGAGAACTCTGAAGAACTCCCGGCTGGTCTGTAAGAAGGACGACGTTCACGTCTGCATCATGTGCCTGCGAGCCATCATGAACTACCAGGTGAGAGTCTCTCCGGTCCCCGGGCTAACCCAGCACATGGGTGCGTCCCAAATGGAAACCTGTTCCCTAGCTTTGGTCAAAAGTAGTGCCCACGTGTAGGGAACAGGGTGCCATGTGGGACATAAAAGGGAGGGTTGAAGCGCACACGCACCCGCCCTCATCCATCATCGCCCAATTCAGTTTGTCGTCTACCATGTTTTCCGCAACACATTATGTCTCAAGTTTCTCTTTGTTACGTAAAAGGAGTCACTCCCTGTTTATTAAACGAGATCTCTCTCTTTTTCTCTCCCTCCATCCCTCTCTTGCTCCATCCATTTTTGACGACCCAGTACGGCTTCAACATGGTGATGTCCCACCCGCACGCTGTGAATGAAATTGCACTAAGTCTGAACAATAAGAATCCCAGGTGAGATGGCAGCGTTGTGTCTGGTGTTAAACAGCTCCTCCACTTAGTGATACACGTCCAATATCCATAAAGCGTATCAAAGTATTAGTGCTGATCTAGGATCAGGTCCCCCCCTCGGTCTATATTATCGCATTCATGAGGATCTAAAATGCACAACTGGTTGTAGATCAGCAGTCCTGACTCCTACTCTGAGACGCTTCACGAATACAGGCCCTTCCCTCCCCTTATTGCTGCACCTGCTCTTTCAGCGTCCAAATTGTGTGCGAGGCCAAGCATCCAGCACTAACTCATTCCTCCAGCCAGACAGACAGCCAGCTCAGGGCACCGCTGGCACACTGCTAAACACCGGCAGCTGCACAGAGCACCAGGCGCCTTTTTTACTCGGGGGGGGGGGGGGTTCGGCCCCCCGGGTGTTGTTTATCGAAGTGTGTGTAGCGCGCGTGCGTGTCTTTGTGTCCGCTTGCGTCGCGCGCGCACTTGTGTGAACACCAACCCCTGTGTGAGTGTATGCGTGTGTGTTTGTGCTGGGTTGAAAGGGGGTTTGCCGAGCTGTCTCGAATCGTCTGTCAAATAACACCTCTACTGTAGTCTGTGACCCAGGCAGAGAATTCCTCCAGGATTACAGTGGAATTTAAAAAAAAAAAATTTAAAGAATAGAATAGAATATCATATTTGGACTTTTAATGAATGAGCGGACGGTACTTTTCTTCCATCACCCGTAGGGATTATGGCTGAGGGATTCACTCTGGAATATACGCTTCATTTAATCCTCTCGATTATATCAACGGACCTGCATATTACATGTTCAGATATTAGGTAGACATTTTTAGATCCAGTCACGTGATCTGATAAAAACACATGATGTTACCTCGGATGAACCTCGGTAGTGCGTATGGCCCAGAACGTCACTGGGGCAAAGCGTTCCTGCCATCCCGGACCTACAGTCGTATGAAAAAGTTTGGGCACCCCTCTGAGGCTGCGTAGTCATTTACACTGTCGTCACAGAAAATGATCCCAGGTGGCATGCCATTCATTTTCGAATAAAAGCTGAGTACTGGGGGTATTGTCCAGACAAGTATTTTTAGTGTAGCAATATTAAGTTGTATGAAATTAAATTAGATGTGAAATATAGGCGATGCAAAAATGTGGGCACCCTTGTCATTCTGTTGATTTGAATACCTGTGAATACTTGATTCATTGGAACACACAATTGGTTCGGTGAGCTCATTAAGCCTTGAACTTCATAGACAAGTGCATCCAATCATGAGAAAAGGTATTTAAGGCCAATTGCAAGTTGTTGTTCTCTTTGACTCTCCTCTGAAGAGTGGCAACATGGGGGCCTCAAATGACCTGAAAACAAAGATTGTTCAACATTATGGTTTAGAGGAAGGCTACAAAAAGCTATCGCTGAGATTTAAGCTGTCAGTGTCCACTGTGAGGAACAGAGTGAGGAAATGGAAGACCACAGGCACAGTTCTTGTTAAGCCCAGAAGTGGCCGGCCAAGTAAAATATCGGAGAGGCGAAGGATGGTGAGAGTGGTCAAAAACAGACCACCTCCAAAGACCTACAACATCATCTTGCTGCAGATGGTGTCACTGTGCATCGTTCAACAATTCAGCGCACTTTGCACAAGGAGAAGCTGTATGAGGCGGAAGAAGCCTTTTCTGCACACACGCCACAAACAGAGTCGCTTGAGGAATGCAAACGCACATTTATTTGGTCATAACAAGGGACGTTATGCATGGCGGCTAAAGAACACAGCGTTCCAAAAAAAAAACACTTGCTACCCACAGCAAAATTTGGTGGGGGTTCCATCATGCTGTGTGGCTGTGTGGCCAGTGCCGGTACTGGGAATCTTGTTAAAGTTGAGGGTCGCAATGGATTCCACTCAATATCAGCAGATTCTTGGGAATCATTTTGAAGAATCAGTCACAAAGTTGAAGTTACGCCGGGGCTGGATATTTCAACAAGACAACGACCCAAAACACTGCTCAAAATCTACCCCGGGCATTTATGCAGAGGAACAAGTACAATGTTCTGGAATGGCCATCCCAGTCCCCAGACCTGAATATCATTGAGAATCTGTGGGATGATTTGAAGCGGGCTGTCCATGCTCGGCAACCATCAAACCTAACTGAACTGGAGATGTTTTGTAAGGAGGAATGGTCCAAAATACCTTCATCCAGAATCCAGACACTCATTAGAGGCTATGGGAAGCGTCTAGAGGCTGTTATTTTAGCAAAAGGAGGCTCTACTAAATATTGAGGTGATTTTTCTATTGGGGTGCCCAAATTTATGCACCTGTCTAATTTTGTTTAGATGCATTTTGCACATTTCCTGTTAATCCAATAAACCTAATTTCACGACTGAAATATTACTGTGTCCATCAGTTATTTGATATATCAAAATGAAATTGCTGATCCAAACACCCAATTATTTATAAATGGAAATCATGGAAATTGTCAGGGGTGCCCAAACTCTTTCATACGACTGTATATACTAGGTGGTGTCAGAGGCAGGCCCAAAGTCATAGACTGTTCCCTCTGCTACCCCACGGTAAGTGGTACCGCAGCGCCAAGTCTAGGTCCAAAAGGCTCCTTAACAGCTTCTACCTCAAGCCATAAAACAGCTGAACAATTAATCAAATGGCCACCCGGACTATTTGCATTGACCCCCCCCCCACCCCTTTATTTTTACACTGCTGCCACTCGCTGTTTATTATCCCCTACCTACAAATGACCTTGACTACCCTGTACCCCCACACATTGACCCGGTACCGCCTGTATGTAGCCTCATTATTGTTATTTTATTTTGTATTATTACTATTTACATTTTTTTTTACTTTAGTTTATTTTGTAAATATTTTCTTAACTCTATTTCATTAAAACTGCATTGTTGGTTAGGGGCTCGTAGGTAAGCATTTCACGGTAAGGGTCTACACCTGTTGTATTCGGCGCATGTGACAAATACAATTTGATTTGATTTGACGGCACCCTACTTCCTTCATAGTGCACTACTATTGACCATGGCGCTCTGGTCCAAACTAGTGCCCTAGAAAGGGTATAGGGTGCCATTTGGGATCCGACCGTTATGTAACCTTGTGGCAGAAATGATGGGTCGTGTGTTGGCAGTGGCGCCGCGTTACGTTAACCGTTCCTTCTCTTCTTCTTCTCCTTTCCCAGAACCAAAGCTCTGGTGTTGGAGCTGCTGGCCGCCGTGTGTCTCGTGAGGGGGGGACACGAAATCATTCTCTCTGCGTTCGACAACTTCAAGGAGGTGCGGTATGGGGGACGCGCGGAGCAAGAGGATAATGCTGTGCTATTGTGTCTAAGCAGTGGAATTTGACATAGTTGACGCCGTGAGTCATGTGGTAGGAGGATATTATCGAGGGGCGCAGCGCCGGCTGTATCAAAGCCTTTAGACATGTTGCTTCGCATCTCTCAGACAGAAATGGCAGCTCACTGGCCTCTCAGGCCCACAGAGAAATCAGTTCTGTGTTTTGTTAGTGATTTTACAGGCCCTTCAAAGATGTATTCAGTACAGCCTGATCAGGGGGCTGTATGTATCTCAGAGTAAGAGTGCTGATCCAGGATCAGGTCGCCCTGTCCATGTACTCTTCAGTTCATTACGATCTAAAAGGGAGAGCTGATGCTAGATCAGCGCTCATACCCTGTGTTGTATGCAGTGAATTGTGTATTTGATCTCCTCTAGAAAGGAGGGGAGTAAGGTGGAGTCTGGGGTGGCCTGGCATCTCTACAGGAGTCCCAGTTTCTAGGCCGGCTCGGGGAACTTGGGCTGACTGCAGTTAATGCAATATTTACACCCAGAATGAAATATTGAGCATTACAGTCTATTGCATTTCACTGTTATTAGAGGTGGAATATCAACTTCTATTGCTCAGAGCTGCTCACCCATAAGCAGAAGGTAGAGACATAGCCATGTGTGCCACTGCATCTATTCAAGTCAATGGATAGCGATTGACCCTTCGCAATAGATGTGGTTAGAGGGGTCAATGTCGATAAAACAAAGGAGCTGATCGTGGACTTCAGGAAACAGCAGAGGGAGCACGCCCCTATCCAGATGACGGGACCGCAGTGGAAAGCTTCCTCGGCGTACACATCACTGACGATCTGAAATGGTCCACCCACACAGGCAGTGTGGTGCAACTGCGCCTCAGCAACCTCAGGAGGCTGAAGATATTTGGCTTGGCACCTAAAACCCTCACAATTGAGAGCATCCTGTCGGACTGTATCACCGTCTGGTACGGCAATTGCACCGCCCGCAACCGCAGTGCTCTCCAGAGGGTGGTACGGTCTGCCCGAAGAAACACCAGGGGAAAACGACCTGCCCTCCAGGACACCGACAGCACCCGATGTCACAGGAAGGCCAAAAAGATCATCAAGGACAACAACCACCCGAGCCACTGCCTGTTCACCCCGCTATCATCCAGAAGGCGAGGTCAGTGCAGGTGCATCAAAGCTGGGACCGACAGACTGAAAGACAGCTTCTACCTCAAGGCCATCAGACTGTTAAACAGCCACCACTACGCTGCTTCCACCCGGTTACGTAACTCTGCACCTTAGAGGCTGCTGCCCCATATACATAGACTTGAAGTCACTGGCCACTTTAATAATGGAACACTCGTCACTTTAATAATTTTTGCTTTACTCATCTCATATGTATATACTGTATTCTATTCTACTGTATTTAGTCTATGCCACTCTGACATTGCTCATCCTAATATTTATACATTCCTTACTTCCATTATTTTAATTTTAAGTTGTGTGTATTGTTGTGTATTGTTAGATATTACTGCACTGTTGGAGCTAGAAACACAAGCATTTCATTACACCCGCAATAACATCTGCTAAACATGTGTATGTGACAAATAACAATTGTATTTGATTTAGATTATCTTGTTGGTTGGCAGTGTCATATAAATTGTAATATAAAAACAGCGCTTTCTTGTTCAGCTTTTTGTGTTTTGTGCAAAGAACTGATACAATCCGAGTGTTATGTTGGCTTGCTTAAGTTGAAATCGAGCTCTCCCTCTTTGAGGAGGCTTGTTGTGAGGGGGTTCTTGACTCTCCGCTCCGTGGGCTAGAAGGGGTTGTTTGAGTGGGGGGCAGGGTGCAGTCTGGGGCACAGAGCATTGTGTATGAAGGCTGCGCTTATGCACTCCAATCCCATCTCTTCCCCTCTCTCCTCCTCATCTCCTTGACTCTTCATCTCTCCCCTGTCTGTCTCCCCTTCCCTGGCTCTGAGCACCGTCTGAACTATAGAGCTGCATCCCTCTCTCTCTTCTCCTCCCACCCTCTCTCTTTCTCTCTCCCTCTCACCCCTCCCTCCCTCCCTCTCTCTCGCTCTCCTCCCCCTCCCCCTCCCTCTCTCTCAGAGACGTAGATATGGTAATCGCAGTGGGAGAAATGAGGTCGCGTGTGTTTAAGAAGCCCTATGTCAGGGGCTCCGCTTCATATTTTAGCAGGGAGGGAGTCAAAGTGATGGGAGGGTGTGAGGAGACAATACATGGGTATGACAGAAACATTTCCTTTCTCAACCTGAGGTAATATGTATGTTTCGTTGCAACGGATAAGGCTTGCTTCCCAAATGGCATCTTATTTTATTACAATAACAAAATGAACGATTGATTGTTTCTCTGGCAGGTGTGTGCTGAGACGCAGCGGTTCGAGAGGCTGATGGAACACTTCAAGGACATGGACAACAACATCGACTTTATGGTACACAACATTTCCACTGGACTAGCTATCGATTGCTAGGCTACATCGTATCCTGAAATCACAGACCCTGTCGCTTGCCATTGAATTAATTCTATCATTAGCCAACCACGCGTGCGGAATCCTCGCCAACTCCGTTTGTTTTGCCGCAGAGTTCCTACTAATATGTTTGAATAGAAATGGATGAGGCAGCATGCTGTGTGGTGTGTGTCAACAAAATACATGTTTTTTCTAAATGTGCCACACTGCCTCCCCTCCGAGGCTCCCCATTGGTCCGTGTGTGCATGAGAGTCCAACCAGTCACAAGTCAACTCTGAGCCATTTGGTAGCGGGCCAGTCATTTGACACAAGCACGAAAGCAAACAGATTTGTCAGACGGGGCCTGGCGTCTCTCACACAGTCAACTCTGAGCTTCTTAAGGAAGTCCATTAAGACAGTATTAGCAAGGAGAATGCACTGACACGGTGACACTCCACTGCGCACATTAGACTGAGGAGGCCGTGTCCCAAGTGGGACCCTAATTCCCTGGTCAAAAGTAGGGCACTACGTAGGGATTTGGCTGCCATTTGGGACACGGCCTGACGTGACTCCCTTCATCTGCCCATGTAACGAGATGGATGCAGCCAGATCATTTCCATGCACACGCTTATTTACAGGCCCTGGAGTCTGTGGATGAGTCCCAAACAGCACCCTATTCTCTTTAAAGAGCACTACTTTTCACCGGGGCCAATGGGGCTCCGGTCAACAGTAGTGCACTATATAGGGAGTAGTGTACCATTTGAGACGTACGCTACATGCGTCCCCCTGTAAATGCATTGGATGCTTTTGGTTTCGCTTGGTGTGAAATTCACTCTGTATGCTTTTCTTAATGTTTGCCGGTGCCTGTAGGTGGCGTGTATGCAGTTCATCAACATCGTGGTCCACTCGGTAGAGGACATGAACTTCCGGGTTCACCTGCAGTACGACTTCACCAAGCTCTGTCTGGACACCTACCTGGATGTAAGTCCTCTGCGTAAATAGCCAAGTTATCGGCACTCTTTGTGTGTATTTATTCCTCGTTATTATTTTTTCTACTATTTTGTGGAGTAAGCATTTCGCTGTCAGTCCACACCTGTCGCTTTTCGAAGCACGTGACAAACACAGTTTGATTTGATCTGAGGTAGACGTACAGTAGATTTATAGACCGCAAATATATAAAGAAGCTGTTCAACAGTGGGGTATATGGTAACAACATGGATCTACGCGTCATATGCGTTTCACTGACTCTTCCTCTCGCCTCTCCCGTCTGTCTGTGTAGAAGCTGAAGCATACGGAGAGTGACAAGCTGTCGGTGCAGATCCAGGCCTACCTAGACAACGTGTTTGACGTGGGCACCCTGCTGGAGGACGCCGAGACCAAGAACGCCGCGCTGGAGCGCGTGGAGGAGCTGGAGGAGAACATGTCACATGTGAGAGGACACGACAACCACGCGCAGACTTCCTGTCTCCATCCCTTGACTGCATTTGACACTTTTCACTAACTCACTCCACCCGTCCCTACTTTCTGAATCCTCAATTGCTCTTTCACCACTTCAGTCCCATCTCTTCGCCCCCCTATAAGAACCCAGTCTGCCCTCTTCTAGTGACTGTATCTAGTCTGTTTTGACGTACTGACTACTATTTGATGCCGTACAGATGGCAGCGTGCTGCGCTGCACAGCAGTGTCGGAGAGGGATCTGACAGCATGTACAGTGTGCCTTTAAATCTCTGTCACACCGGCTTTCCATCACATGCCTCTCTCTCAAAGGCCCTTTAGATTAGTCTCATGCTTTCAGTTAGCAGTCGTCAACACACACACACACACACACACACACACACACACACACACACACACACACACACACAGTCAGAGAGACACACACACTGCCCAATGGCCTCTGGGCCTCCTAGCCTAACTCTAGAAAAGTCCACATTTTTGTTCAGATCAGGGTGTCCACAAACTCCAGAGGAAGGGCATTTGACATGAATGCTTTGATGGCTAATGTTTCCTTAGAGTGTCACAACACATGGCTGATGTCAAATGATGCATGATTTGCACACACATACACCTTCTATGTAATACACCCCTGTGTGATATGACTTGCATACATGTGTGTTAAGGGCTACAACCACTTTTATTGGGTTGTGACTAGTGATGAGCACCAGTATCGATCATTCGATATGATATTGTTGAGCAAGCCATATCGGGATACCGGTGTATCCGTCCCGTTAGCCTACACGGTTATTTACAAAAGTGTACATGGCTGTTCCTGCATGCACAACACCCTCACACAGTTCTTTGTGTGTCCATGCCACGTTGAACCTTGACCTTTGCTCTCCCAGATGACGGAGAAGCTGCAGGACACGGAGAACGAGGCCATGTCCAAGATCGTGGAGCTGGAGAAACAGCTGATGACGCGCAACAAGGAGCTCGACTCGATCCGGGTGAGACTCACTCCCCTACAACTCACCCCCGTGGCCTAAATCAACGGGGGGGTGAATAACACTATTAGACAGACACAGGTCGATCATTCTCAACGCCTGTTTGTATCGAGCTTCTAAGGAGTGCTGATCTAGGATCAGGTCCACCCCGTCCGAGCGATCTTATTTATTGTGATCTAAAAGGCTAAACTGATCCCTATACTGTGAGTCAGCGCTCCTACTCTGAGATGCCTTCATAGTAAACCGCCCCCTGGTCTGCGTACATACATTGACATCTCCGTTCCCCGTCACCCAGGAGGTGTACAAGGACGCCAACTCGCAGGTGCACACGCTGCGGCGGATGGTGAAGGAGAAGGACGAGGCCATCCAGAGGCAGTGCAACCTGGAGAAGAAGATCCACGAGCTGGAGAAGCAGGGCACCATGACGATCCAGAAGAAGGGCGACGGGGACATCTCCAACCTGCCCTCGCCGCCCGCCCCCGGGGGCCCGCTGGTGGCTGGCGTGCCAGGGGTCTATAACGGGGGCACGGTCAGCCCGATGGGGTCGAATGGGGTCCCGGGGATGCCCCCTCCTCCTCCCCCACCGCTTGTGCCTGGGACGGGTAGGTGGAGTTCTAGACCAATCCCGTCCAGGTTTACTGTTTAGTCCCAGACGGTAGCTAAACAGTCTGGATTGCTAGTTTCACAACATGCCCTTACATTTTTTGCTGTTCTGGCATTTGAGTTGTGACAAACAGACACAGAGGCAGAGCTGGAGAAAGATAGCCGAGAGAGTGAGCGGGAGGGAGGGAGAGAGCACTTGGCATGTTGTCCTCTCAATTCCACGCTTTGTTTCTCTCTTTCTCATTCCCTTTCTCTTTTTTTGTCTCTCTCTCTCTCTCTCTCATTCCCTCTTCTCTATTTCTTTCCCTCTCTTCCAGTGCCAAATGGGCCTTTGGCTGGTCCCGCCGCTCCTCCCCTCCCCCGCCGCCCCCTCCTCCTCCGCCTCCCCCGGCCCCATGGAGGTGTCTGCTCCCCTGCCCCCGCCTCCACCCCCATGGCCCCCGCTCCCGGGCTGTGGATCCCCCACCGTCATCTTCAACTCAGGGTTAGCAGGTAAGGTCCTCACACTCAGACGCCGCCCACATGAGAGACTGCCCCTGCGTCTCAAATGGCACCCTATTCCCTTTGTGGTGCACTGCATAGGGAATAGGGTGCCATTTGAGACGCTCACTATGTGTGTGGATGTGGATGAATCACACTGTAGCAGACAATGGAAGATGTGTTTTCATGATAGGCTTTCGTTCTGTCGATGTGTGCTGGCGGTGTCGGCTATCAGCGATCTCAATGACAACCCTCCTTCGATGCATTTATGAACGGTCGTTATCAAGTGTTCTCAGCCCTTATCACAATAGGTCACTGAAAGGACACCCGTGTGCTCTCCATTGCTTCTAAATTCACTGTCTACGTGGACACCGTGTCGCCTCATTGGCTGAGCAGTCTGTCTGTTTGTGTGGGTATGACTGACAGCAGTAGAACAGGAGCCAAGCCTCCTGAGATCCTCTAGGCCTTTTCTACCCTGCTTTCCTCCTGTCACAGCAGTCCTCCTTGATCAGTGTGTCCGATGCTGTTTACTCGAAGCTATTTCAAGCTGCTTGACTTCCTGGATATCAGGGCCATCTGGACACTGGGCAGCCATGGGTGACTCAGAGCTGATGGGACAGCCTCCTCCTTAACCGGTCACTCACCTCCCTAACCTATCACTGCAGCTTTTGACCAGTTGATACAGAGTTGCAATGTAGCACAAGATCGTTACAGAATTTGACCGGTCACTATGAATATGTGACTCTTGTCTAAAGAATCTACCATGCAGTATGACAGTAATAGCATTAGTACACGTTGAGGTATAAAGCTTGTTTTGAACACACAAAGGAATGGTTGGTTTGGTCTAGTGGGGATATTTTATTTGACTAATCTCTCTTTCTCTCTTCAAAATGGAAGCACAATGTTATTTTGTTCTCAATGATTTCTCTGGTTGTTTTCTCTCTACTTTTGTTTTCTGCAAACCAGAGGGGCCCATCAAACTGTTCTGTAGGTTTTCTCTGTCATGTGGTTGTGTTTTACCCCCCGAGTATTTGTTTGGAAATTGTATTTTTAGTCTCAACCTCAAATGTGAAGATGGACGCACACGCACGCAAGAAAGCACAGACACACACACACACAGAGAGGAACAAGGTCCACGTAAAGAGATGGCCACTCATGCCCTAGGCACTACATTGATATTATTTTAGTCTAGCCAAGAATGAAATTGGACTCTTTGTTTCATGCATTCTCTTTGAATTCGCTGACGACTGTTGGCAAACTCCCCCCCAAATATTCTTTACTTTTCACTGCTGGACTGTAGAAGTATTGGGCACACCAAAATATGAAACAACAGTCTCCCCACAAAACATGGACCACAGTACATGGACACCTGGTAACAGTCATTTGTCAACATTACGGGATCCTGAAATGCTGGTCCTTAGCCTGCTAAATGTAATGGGACGAGACAAGGTACAGTCTGACTTAGTCTTGACAGTTGTGATGGGAAAGCACTGAAAATGCCACATTTCCAACTCCTGCATGGTCTCCCTGTTGTACTGTAACGTGTGTGTGTGTTTTTTTGTGATGTCTGGTAGTGTCTGTTGTTGTATGCTGAAACACCTTGACGTGCCGCTGCAGGCAGGCTGATGGTGATAGTAAGATAGGAGAGTGTTGCACAGGCCTGGAATGCCCTGGTTGTCACACTCTCCGGTCCTAATCCTTATCTCTCTGCCCCGCCACCGGCGGTACCTCTGTCAGTCTGTCTGTGCCTCGTGGCATCACGAGTATGGTCATAATCCTAGTCTATAAAAACATAATCTGCTACTGTGCCAGGGATGACAAGCCTGGCCATATGCACATTCAATATCATAGCTAACTCAATCTGGTGTACCCCAAGGCTCTATTCTGGGCCCACTACTGAATGCAACGTCTTGGTTAAAAAAAGGTTAAATCAATAAACTGTAGTGGCTATGGCTAGCAGTACAGAGCTAGCCAGGGCACATCAGGCCCTGCTATGGAAATAACTGTAGAGCACCTCTCCAGCTTTCTCTGTGGGATTTTAATGAATGGGCTCTTAAGCCTCCTGTTACAGCAGAGGGAGGAATCTCCATGTGTGACACCACCTCCAGTCACATAAAATCCTGGGTACGTCCCAAATGGCAGCCTATGCCCTATATAGTGCACACCTTTTGGCCAGAACCATACGTTCTCTGGTCACAGTTAGTGCTCTATAAAGGTAATAAGGTGCCATTTGGGATGCCGACCCTGTCTACCCCTCCGTCACACGACCTTGCACTGTGTGTTTGTGAGCGTGATGATGGACATGGCGGATGGAGTGCTTTACTGAATAATTGATCTGTGTTTCACTGTGCAGCCGTGAAGATTAAAAAGCCCATCAAGACCAAGTTCCGTTTGCCCGTGTTCAACTGGGTGGCGCTGAAGCCCAACCAAATCAACGGCACTGTGTTCAACGAGATCGACGACGAGAGGATACTGGAGGTAGGGAACCCTCCACTCGTCCCCACGTGTATGCACTTCACACTCGGAACTACTATTAAAGCTATGATGGTCTACCGCACTTCAAACAACGTGTAGGCCGCTCACCACAGGGCAGGTTGCTTACGATTCAAACCCTCTCACTTGATGCACTGTACTGCTCACTGTGCTTCTACGCCTGCATTGCTTGCTGTTTGGGGTTTTAGGCTGGCTTTCTGTACATCAGTAAGAAGGGCTTTATAAATACATTGGATTTGATTTGAAATTTGATTTGATTTGATGTGTGTCTTCAACCTCAGGACCTGAACGTGGATGAGTTTGAGGAGATGTTCAAGACGAAAGCCCAGGGCCCGGCCATCGATTTGATCATGAGCAAGACCAAGGTCATCCAGAAGGGGCCCAACAAGGTGGCACTGCTGGACGCCAACCGGGCCAAGAACATGGCCATCACCCTGAGGAAAGTGGGAAAGGCCCCTGAGGAGATCTGCAAGGCCATCCAGCTGTAAGACACAGTGGCCTCTTCGGGTTACGTCCCAATGGCGCCCTATTACTTATATGGTGCACAACGCTATTCAAAAGTAGTGCACTATGTAGGGAATAGGGTGCCAATTGGGATGCAATTTCTTGTTGTCTTCTTTACCTATGTAGTTTTATAAATGAGGGTCCATTTGGTTATGGTGGTGTGCATGTGTGTGCTTGTTAGCCTTTATTGACAGGTTGTGTCTGCATAGCGTGTGTGTCTATGTCTCCAGTCTCCATATTAACTGTTAACCCCCCCCCGCCAGGTTTGACCTGCGCACCCTGTCGGTGGACTATGTGGAGTGTCTGATGCGCTTCCTGCCCACGGAGAGCGAGGTGAAGATCATGCGTCAGTACGAGAAGGAGAGGAAGCCCGTGGAGGCGCTGACGGACGAGGACCGCTTCATGATGCACTTCAGCAAGATCGAGCGACTCATGCAGAAGATGACCATCATGGCCTTCATTGGCAACTTCTGCGAGAGCGTACAGATGCTGACGCCGGTGAGGGCCGGGACTCCATGGATGTGCCCCAAATGGCACCCTATTCCCTACATAGTGCATTCCTTTTGAACAGAGCCATATGGGCCCTGGTCAAAAGTAGTGCACAAAATAAGGATTTGTTTCAGGTTGTAGGTGACTGGAGAGGAGGATTGGCTTTTTTTGAGTTTGACTTATCCTCCTCTTCTCTGACTTTAGTTCTACTTCCTTCTCTCTTGTTCTTCACAGCAACTCCATGCGGTCATCGCAGCATCTGTGTCAATAAAGTCCTCGCAGAAACTCAAGAAAATTCTCGAGGTAAGCGACTCGTTGCAGAAATTCTATGCGTCGGAAATATCCTGCGCTGAACAATGTGTTGAAAATATTGTTCCTGGCTGCCTTCTGTGTTGTTCTAATATGCTCTTTTTCTTCAGATCATCTTGGCGCTCGGAAACTACATGAACAGCAGCAAACGGGGAGCAGTATACGGTTTCAAGCTGCAGAGTTTAGATTTGGTAGGAGATTCTTTTCTCCCGAATGCTAGTGCATGACGTGCTTTAGGATTGCTACTAGTCCACTACGTAGGCCATAGGGTGCCGTTTGGGACGCAAGCACTGTCTTCACACTTCTTCTTTTTTGAACCCCCCAGCTACTGGACACCAAGTCGACAGACCGGAAAATGACTCTGCTGCACTACATAGCCAATGTGGTGAAGGAGAAGTACCAGCAGGTCAATCTGTTCTACAACGAACTGCATTACGTGGAGAAGGCCGCAGCAGGTACGGTTCACCGTGGAGCTCCGTGATTGCAGCGATGAAGGGCTGACGATGCTACTGCAGATCCTAGTGTGGGTCCCAAATAGCACCCCGTTCCCTATATAGCGCTACTACTTTTGACCGGAAGTCGTGCGCTAAAATAGGGAGTAGGGCGCTATTTAGGACATGCCACCTAAATGATCAGTCGTGGCGGTGGATTTGGACAGGATTGATGCCTATCTTTGGTCTGCAGGCATTTCCATTGCGCTGTATCCACAGCCATCATCTCAGAGAATGGGTGATGATGTTGTGCCCTTGTTGGGGCTCCTCCACGCTGTGTGTTGCTCTAGGGAGATGTGCAGTATGGCCCTCCTTAATGGGGAGCGCGCCGCTTCAAACTGTATCCAATTCTGCGTGCGTGTATCTGTGTATGCGTGTGCGTGTGTGTGTGTGTGTGATCTCAGTGTCGTTAGAGAACGTTCTGCTGGATGTGAAGGAGCTCCAGCGGGGAATGGACCTGACCAAGAGAGAGTATAGCATGCACGGTCACAACACCATGCTCAAAGACTTCATCACACACAACGAGGGCAAGCTGAAAAAGCTGCAGGACGAAGCCAAGATCGCGCTGGTAAACCTCACCTCGCTGAATTTGTCATGTGCAATTAAGGCGACGCTCACAAGGCATTTATACATGATATTCTTCAAGAATCAATGGTTATATGTCATTTATCCAAAAGTTTTCAAATGCATTTACCAATCCCAGATTGCTCCTTTTTATATAGGTTTGATCAAACTATTACCTTTATGATCGACAGATCAACAAATGCAAAATGTGCTATTTGTCTCTGACAGGACGCCTTCGACGAGGCCGTCAAATTCTTCGGCGAGAATTCCAAAACGACGCCCCCGTCCGTGTTCTTCCCGGTGTTTGTGCGCTTCGTCAAGGCCTACAGGGTGAGACTGGCATTGCTCTCTTACACACCCGTCATGTCCCACACCCACACACTACGCAGGGCGCTGGTACGGCTGTGTGTTTGAGCCCTCTGTCTAAATATGTGCGTGTTCTGTCAGCAAGCGGAGGAGGACAACGAGCAAAGGAAGAGAGCAGAGCTGATGATGATGGAGAAGCTTCTGGAGCAGGAGGCCATGCTGGACCAGGAGGACCAGAAGGTAGGCTCTCCTTCCCCCTCCCTTCTCCCTCCTCCCCCTCTTCCCAGAAGGTAGGCTCTCCTTCCCCCTCCCTTCTCCCCCTCTCCTTTTCCCTCCTCCCCTCTTCCCAGAAGGTAGGCTCTCCTTCCCCTCCCTTCTCCCCCTCTCCTTCTCCCTCCTCCCCTCTTCCCAGAAGGTAGGCTCTCCTTCCCCTTCCCTTCTCCCCCTCTCCTTCTCCCTCCTCCCCTCTTCCCAGAAGGTAGGCTCTCCTTCCCCTCCCTTCTCCCCCTCTCCTTCTCCCTCCTCCCCCTCTTCCCAGAAGGTAGGCACTCCTTCCCCCTCCCTTCTCCCCCTCTTCTTCTCCCTCCTCCCCTCTTCCCAGAAGGTAGGCTCTCCTTCCCCCTCCCTTCTCCCCTCTCCTTCTCCCTCCTCCCCCTCTTCCCAGAAGGTAGGCTCTCCTTCCCCCTCCCTTCTCCCCCTCTCCTTCTCCCTCCTCCCCCTCTTCCCAGAAGGTAGGCTCTCCTTCCCCCTCCCTTCTCCCCCTCTCCTTCTCCCTCCTCCCCCTCTTCCCAGAAGGTAGGCTCTCCTTCCCTCTCCCTTCTCCCCCTCTCCTTCTCCCTCCTCCCCCCTCTTCCCAGAAGGTAGGCTCTCCTTCCCCTTCCATTCTCCCTCTCCTCCCCCTTCCCTTCTCCCTCCTCCCCCTCTTCCCAGAAGGTAGGCTCTCCTTCCCCCTCCCTTCTCCCCCTCTCCTTCTCCCTCCTCCCCTCTTCCCAGAAGGTAGGCTCTCCTTCCCCCTCCCTTCTCCCCCTCTCCTTCTCCCTCCTCCCCCCTCTTCCCAGAAGGTAGGCTCTCCTTCCCCCTCCCTTCTCCCCCTCTCCTTCTCCCTCCTCCCCCTCTTCCCAGAAGGTAGGCTCTCCTTCCCCCTCCCTTCTCCCCCTCTCCTTCTCCCTCCTCCCCCTCTTCCCAGAAGGTAGGCTCTCCTTCCCCCTCCCTTCTCCCCCTCTCCTTCTCCCTCCTCCCCCTCTTCCCAGAAGGTAGGCTCTCCTTCCCTCTCCCTTCTCCCCCTCTCCTTCTCCCTCCTCCCCCTCTTCCCAGAAGGTAGGCTCTCCTTCCCCTTCCCTTCTCCCTCCTCCCCCTTCCTTCTCCCTCCTCCCCCTCTTCCCAGAAGGTAGGCCTCTCCTTCCCCCTCCCTTCTCCCCCTCTCCTTCTCCCTCCTCCCCTCTTCCCAGAAGGTAGGCTCTCCTTCCCCCTCCCTTCTCCCCCTCTCCTTCTCCCTCCTCCCCCTCTTCCCAGAAGGTAGGCTCTCCTTCCCCCTCCCTTCTCCCCCCCTCTCCTTCTCCCTCCTCCCCCTCTTCCCAGAAGGTAGGCTCTCCTTCCCCTCCCTTCTCCCCCTCTCCTTCTCCCTCCTCCCCCTCTTCCCAGAAGGTAGGCTCTCCTTCCCCCTCCCTTCTCCCCCTCTCCTTCTCCCTCCTCCCCCTCTTCCCAGAAGGTAGGCTCTCCTTCCCCCTTCCCTTCTCCCTCCTCCCCCTCTTCCCAGAAGGTAGGCTCTCCTTCCCCTCCCTTCTCCCCCTCTCCTTCTCCCTCCTCCCCTCTTCCCAGAAGGTAGGCTCTCCTTCCCCTCCCTTCTCCCTCCTCCCCCTCTTCCCAGAAGGTAGGCTCTCCTTCCCCTTCCCTTCTCCCTCCTCCCCCTCTTCCCAGAAGGTAGGCTCTCCTTCCCCTCCCTTCTCCCCCTCTCCTTCTCCCTCCTCCCCTCTTCCCAGAAGGTAGGCTCTCCTTCCCCGTCCCTTCTCACCCTCTCCCTCATCCCCCAGGACTAATGATGGGAGGATCATCTCCTGCTGTTGGGGCAGCTATATTAAGTACTGCAGACAGACACCTAGTGTGTCACATCAAGTCAGTATCAGCAAGTATATAACCAGTGAATAGAACCAGTTAGTAAACCAACCAGTGAATAGAACCAGTTAGTAAACCAACCAGTAAATATAACCAGTTAGTAAACCAACCAGTAAATATAACCAGTTAGTAAACCAACCAGTGAATAGAACCAGTTAGTAAACCAACCAGTCAATAGAACCAGTTAGTAATCCGAACGAGTAAATAGAACCTGTTATTAAACCAACCAGTCAATAGAAGCAGTTAGTAAACCAACCAGTGAATAGAACCAGTTAGTAAACCAACCAGTCAATAGAACCAGTTAGTAAACCAACCAGTGAATAGAACCAGTTAGTAAACCAACCAGTAAATAGAACCAGTTAGTAAACCAACCAGTAAATAGAACCAATTGGTAAACCAACCAGTGAATAGAAGCAGTTAGTAAACCAACCAGTGAATAGAACCAGTTAGTAAACCAACCAGTCAATAGAACCAGTTAGTAAACCAACCAGTGAATAGAACCAGTTAGTAAACCAACCAGTCAATAGAACCAGTTAGTAAACATAAACAGTATATATAATATAGACGGTATAACCTTTCTAGTGGACACATTAGGGACCAGCTTGTACAGCGGAGTAAACTACTCGTGTGTGTGTGTGTGTGTGTGTGTCTCACCACCAGTCTCCGTCCCATAAGAACACCCGGGGCAGGAGTCAGCAGCAGGAGGTGATAGCTGAGCTGAGGAAGAAGCAGGTGAAGGATACGGGCAGCCGCCACGTCTACGAGGGAAAGGACGGAGCCATCGAGGACATCATCACGGGTAAACAGGACCGGGGGGCCAATCACCATCAGTTCTACATATCACACACACCTTACTTATATACGTGCACATAAATACACGCATACAAATGTGTACACACGCACATTCATGCGCACACAGATAGACACATCTACACACACGAACACACACGCAGGCAGGCCTGTGCAGAAGAAGCTCTCCCCCTGCTCTAGTACGGCTAGCATGGTTAAGACACAAACTTACACACCGGGCGCTCTGCATGCAGGTCCTCTCCTCTGCTCCAATCCGATCATTAACACTGGGTATCTAAACCGCTAACAAGTACCTCTTAACTCTGGAACTGATTGAACTGTCAATCCGAAAGGCTTTACTACACCTTGATCCTACGGTAGAAACATGCTTTGACCATCCAGCTAGCCTAACGTAGACACTCGGAGCCGGCTCAAATGTCCGTAGGATCATTATCCGCTATCCCGTCGTAGCTTTGTAGCAGTTAGTAATGTCTGCTATCCCGTCGTAGCTTTGTAGCAGTTAGTAATGTCTTCTATCCCGTCGTAGCTTTGTAGCAGTTAGTAATGTCTGCTATAGCATCGTAGCTTTGTAGCAGTTAGTAATGTCTGCTATCCCGTCGTAGCTTTGTAGCAGTTAGTAATGTCTGCTATAGCATCGTAGCTTTGTAGCAGTTAGTAATGTCTGCTATCCCGTCGTAGCTTTGTAGCAGTTAGTAATGTCTGCTATCCCGTCGTAGCTTTGTAGCAGTTAGTAATGTCTGCTATCCCGTCGTAGCTTTGTAGCAGTTAGTAATGTCTGCTATAGCATCGTAGCTTTGTAGCAGTTAGTAATGTCTGCTATCCTGTCGTAGCTTTGTAGCAGTTAGTAATGTCTGCTATCCCGTCGTAGCTTTGTAGCAGTTAGTAATGTCTGCTATCCCGTCGTAGCTTTGTAGCAGTTAGTAATGTCTGCTATCCCGTCGTAGCTTTGTAGCAATTAGTAATGTCTTCTATCCCGTCGTAGCTTTGTAGCAGTTAGTAATATCTGCTATCCCGTCGTAGCTTTGTAGCAGTTAGTAATGTCTGCTATAGCATCGTAGCTTTGTAGCAGTTAGGAATGTCTGCTATCCTGTCGTAGCTTTGTAGCAGTTAGTAATGTCTGCTATCCTGTCGTAGCTTTGTAGCAGTTATTAATGTCTGCTATCCTGTCGTAGCTTTGTAGCAGTTAGTAATGTCTGCTATCCTGTCGTAGCTTTGTGATAGTAATGTCTGCTATCCTGTCGTAGCTTTGTAGCAGTTAGTAATGTCTGCTATCCTGTCGTAGCTTTGTGATAGTAATGTCTGCTATCCTGTCGTAGCTTTGTGATAGTAATGTCTGCTATCCTGTCGTAGCTTTGTAGCAGTTAGTAATGTCTGCTATCCTGTCGTAACTTTGTGATAGTAATGTCTGCTATCCTGTCGTAGCTTTGTGACAGTTAGGGGTGTAGACGGGCCGGGCTGAGGGTATAGTCTCCCGGACCAGATACCATGGTTACGTCCCTAATGGCAACTTATTCCCTACTATTTTTGACCAGAGACCTATGGGGCACTATATAGGCCATAGGGTGCAATTTGGGGATGCAGCCCCATGTATTGATCTGCTTTATTAAAATACACGACCCCTCTGTTCCACAGAGAAGACATACGACCGTAGGCCATTTACATTCTGTGTGGTTTGGCATATATAATACTATTAACACTAATTCTCTATAACAATCACACATAACTGTATTCTAGCTGACAAGCTAAAAGCCTGTCTTGTAACATTTTAACATTGGCGCTCCATAAGATACAGTATAATTGCCCTAGGGGCGCAAAATTCAAGGACATTTCCCCAAAATGCCCAGGTTTTTCCCAGTTGGAAGATTCCCGGAATCAGGAGGGGATACGCAGGAAGTCCAGGAATCCTCCAAGCGGGATTGGGAAAGTTCAGCCCTGAAGGCCTATTGTAGACTGTAATCCTCTATAGAATGTGTTAGTGTCTCTCTGCTCCAGTATTCTGATGCTTTGTAGGGTGTGCTAACCTGTGCTAAAACCCTGTAGATGTGTGCTACTCCTTACTGTCGTATCTTGGCTGTTGTTGTTGTTGTTGTTGTTGTTTCAATGCAGTGCTGAAGACAGTGCCCTTTACCGCCCGCACAGCCAAACGGGGCTCTCGGTTCTTCTGCGAGCCCGCTCGCAATGAGGAGAACCATTACTAAAGCTTAGAACTCTCTCTCTGAAAGGTCGCTGTAAATACTGTGCTGTCCTTCTTCTTCGTCTCTCTCTTTCTCCGTACTCTCACAGCGTGTTGTGTTCCCTCTCACTCTGTGTTATCCCTGTCACTCGTGTGTGTGCGCGTGTGTGTGGTGTGGTGTGTCGGCGTCACCACCTCCGCCCCTTCTAGCAGGGGGAGGAAGCGGTTTGTGGGAGGAGTCTCCGATGCCCCCTCCGTTACCCTGCATGAAGCGAGTCATCCCCGTTATTCAACCTCATCCATTTGTGTCACCAACCATAGCAAACCATAATGTCACAGAAATGCTCCTAGCAGTCAGCCAGGCTATTGACATTTGCCCTGAGGAGGGTGAGATGGGTAAGAAATCTACCACGTCTCACTCTATACAGTACAAGGAATACAGCAGCGTTACAGAGTACATGTCAATGGGACATTAAGGCAAGTGCCCTCTGCTGTTAAAAAGGAGGAAGTGCGTCCTAGACCGAAACGGATCTCACTGGCCATCATCCAAGAAGTTTACACTCCTACATGTTATGCTGACTAGTATTAGTGCTAGTAGTTCTACTATATAGTAAAACTTCTGCTTCAGTATATATCGTATACTAGTCAGTATTGTAATCAGCATAGCAGAGTATTTTTTTGCCTATAATTATATAGTAATTCATCAATTGTCAGTTTTGATGTATTGATAGCCTTGACTTATTTTAAAATGGCTGTGGCATTATACCTTGCTTGTGTGTTCATCTGTCCATCATGAAAACAGTGTTGTGTTCATCTGTCCATCATGAAAACAGAGTGTTGTGTTCATCTGTCCATCATGAAAACAGAGTGTTGTGTTCATCTGTCCATCATGAAAACAGAGTGTTGTGTTCATCTGTCCATCATGAAAACAGAGTGTTGTGTTCATCTGTCCATCATGAAAACAGAGTGTTGTGTTCATCTGTCCATCATGAAAACAGAGTGTTGTGTTCATGTATTACTGTGCTGTTGGTTGGGTTCCTGCATGCCTCTGGCTTTCCCCCGCTTCAAACCCACAATACCCCGTTCCCAGTTCCCCCTAGCTCTGGTCTAGGGCGTTATGTGTGGCTGATTCTGAGCCTTGTAAGTTATATGTAAACGCCCCTGGACCAGATCTCCAGTTTCCCTTGCCTTGTGCTCGGCTCAAACTCTTTGGTGCTGGATCATATTCGTATCACATGACTCTCTGTGGTTTGTCTGGTCACCTTTCTAACGTGTTGCACGAAGCATGAATGATTCATTTCTGACACGCGTTCTCGGACTTGGATGTCACATTCATTTCCGTTGTGTGCAACTAACACACAGCCAGATACATGTCCTGAATTGCTGTTGAGCCATTTAAAAAGGGACAGGCCTCAGTATTTCTAAATGTTTCATAACTTACAGTTGAGTTCACGTCCCATGCCCATGTATCTGGCTGAATGCATGCCGTTCTTTGGTCTGTTTTTTTATTCAACATATAACACTTGTTGGGTTTTTGTTTGTGATAACTAAGTCTTCGTGAAAAATGTGGTTGGCACTATTTGCTCATGCTGGTAGTCACTCTGGAAAGCAGCCTGGGTGTTTTTTTTAAGACAGAAAAACAGAGAGAAAAATAAAACGCTTTGATTTACTCGTCCTTTGTGCCTGCAGTATCAATTAGCAGCATATCTTAGTAAGCTCTACCCCTCTAACACCTTAGTCTTGCCCTATCCTGTCCAATGACCTCTGCCTGCCCCCCCCCCATTGGCCGCTTTGCTCGCTCAGCGCTCCTCCACTGTGAAAACACCCCTCTGGTCACCCTGCTTCTTTAACCTCCATTTTGTCTTCTCTTCATCCATCCAGCCCTAAAGAAGAATAATATTACTAAATTTCCCAATGTCCACTCGAGGGTAAGGAATTCCTCCAATAGCACCCCTGTGGTGGTGGATGTGTCCCAGACCTGGCAAGCATCTCTTTTTTACCTCCCCTTAAGTTACCTACCACTGAGGGCTTTCTCTACTTCATACTAGACTGACTGTGTTGGTCCCCCCTCCCTCCTTTTCTGTTCACCTTCCATTTCCTAATAAGGTTATAGATAAATGTTGCATGTCTAAAATCAAAGAATGCAAATTCAGTGTAAAATGCCCTTTATGGGAAATGATTTACGTTCCCCTTTTTTCCCCTGATTGTTTAACATGAGAAAATGTTGCATCTTTTTTTTGGGGGGAGGCTTGTATTGGGGGGCACTTGTCCATAGCTTGTGTTTTTTAATCGACAGTGACAGAAGGACTAGTAAATATGAAAAATGTCAAATCAATAAGGTCTTTTCTGTGGGACTGTTTTTTGTCTTCCTTTTAGAGGAGTGAACTGAAGGGGAATGTTTCTTTACAACTCAAGCTGCTTTGCCTGATTGGCTGCCAACAAACAGCCCCATCTGAAGGCCCTGGCATGACTGACACTTCTTTTATCCACCCTCCTCTCCCCCCCTTCCTCCCTCCATCCCAGATCTTCGAAATCAGCCTTACAGGAGAGCCGACGCGGTGAGGAGGAGCGTCAGAAGGCGCTTTGACGACCAAAACTTGCGGCCGGTCAACAACACTGAAGTTGTCATGTGATGAGGGAACAGTGCATGGGGGGGGGGGGGTGTAACAGCCTCTCACTCTGGACTGAAAGAGAAATGGATGGACTGAAAGAGAAATAGAAGGACTGAAGGAAAGAGAGATGGATGGGTCAGAAAGGTCAGTCATAGGGAACCTTAGACAAGCCAAGTGCCTGAAACGTACTTTTTATGTGATCAGTTTTATTTTTTCATTACTTCAAGCAATGCAACTTGACCTGGCTTTAACTGTAATTTCCTTTGATGTGTAAAACTGGACTCAAACGTCTGTAGGGAGAATTCCTGGAAGAGATTTTTCCCGAAAGAAGTGTAGAATGTACATGTGACACGGTTCCCGTTATGCCTCGATCACACCTCCCAGCGTCATTGCGTCATGGTACACCAGAAGCACATGCATTTCCAATGGAGGCGCTGCGTTTGCCTTTGCCGCGTGGCATTGGCAGTTGCAGTACGCTCCAGTGTCGGTGCGTACGTCGGACAAACCAAACGACGCATCACATTCTATGCGTGGACGGCTTGACAGAAACGGTAGCAGAAAGGTGAATGTGGAACTTCTGTTGCGCACATATCCAGATGAGGCCGCGTGCCATTTTGCGCATGACACTGCAGGTGTGTTCGAGGCGTCAAAGTATTCCGCCACAGGTGATGAATATGATATTCAATAGAAAATATCTTATTACATTCCTGGTGCTACTGCCATTGCTCTTGGAATTCCAACAATGTGCTCGAGTGGCACTTTAAAAAACGCATTAGCTTTTCCATCGTTGCTAAAGGGCTAATGGCCTTATTAAAGGGGACAAGTCTTACATGAAATACTATGAAGCAGTGATCCAAAACTAATATGCTCAATGAAAGTACTTAAGCAAGTATCAGGTAGACTTCTGTACACCAACGTGTGACCACAGTTAGAGAAATCGTATCGGAAATAATATAACTCAGAGAGGTGTGGCTCTCTCGAAATGAGACCAGGCTAATGTGAATTGTGTATAGCTAGGCCTCTATATTACGGTATTAACATCTCATTCATCGGTGTTAACATGGTTAGTGGACCAAGTCGTGAATTATTAGAGAGAACTACAGTACCAGTCAAAGGTTTGGACACACCTACTCAATCAAGAGTTTTTCTGTATTTATTGACTATTTTCTACATTGTAGAATAATAGTGAAGGTAACAAAACTATGAAATAATACATATGGAATCATGTAGTATCCCCAAAAAGTGTTAAAACAGATGAAAATAGATTCTTCAAAGTAGACACCCTTTGCCTTGATGACAGCTTTGCACACTCTTGGCATTCTCTTCAGCTTTACCTTGAATGCTTTTCCAACAGTCTTGAAGGAGTTCCCACATATGCTGAGCACTTGTTGGCTGCTTTTCCTTCACTCTGTGGTCCAACTCATCCCAAACCATCTCAATTGGGTTGAGGTCGGGTGATTGTGGAGGCCAGGTCATCTGATGCAGCACTCCATCACTTTCCTTGGTCAAATAGCCCTTACACAGCCTGGAGGTGTGTTTTGGGTCATTGTCCTGTTGAAAACCAATTGATAGTCCCACTAAGCGCAAACGAGATGGGAATGGTGAATCGCTGCAGAACGCTATGGAAGCCATGCTGGTTAAGTGTGCCTTGAATTCTAAATAAATCACAGTGTCACCAGAAAAGCATCCCCAAACCATCACACCTCCATGCTTCACGATGGGAACCACATGCTGAGATCATCCGTTCACTTACTCTGCATCTCACAAAGACACAGCGGTTGGAACCAAAATTCCAAAATGTTGACTTATCAGTCCAAAGGATAGATTTCCACCGGTCTAATGTCCTTTGCTTGTGTTTCTTGGCCCAAGCAAGTCTCCTTCTGCAGCAATTTGACCATGGAGACCTGATTCACACAGTCTCCTCTGAACAGTTGATGTTGAGATGTGTGTGTTACTTGAACTCCGTGAAGTATTTATTTGGGCTGCAATTTTTGAGGCTGGTAACTCTAATGAACTTATCCTCTGCAGCAGAGGTAACTCTGGTTCTTCCTTTCCTGTGGCGGTCCTCATGAGATCCAGTTTCATCATAGCACCTTCCTGTCTCATCATAGCACCTTCCTGTCTTAAAGTAATGGTGGACTGTTGTTTTTCTTTGCTTATTTTAACTGTTCTTGCCATAATATGGACTTGGTCTTTTACCAAATAGGGCTATCTTCTGTATACCACCCCTACCTTGTCACAGCACAGCTGATTGGCTGAAACACATTAAGATGGAAAGAAATTCAACAAATTAACAAGGTACACCTGTTAATTGAAATGCATTCCAGGTGACTACCTCATGAAGCTGGTTGAGAGAATGCCAAGAGTGTGCAAAGCTGTCATCAAGGCAAAGGGTGGCTACTTTGAAGAATCTCAAATATAAAATATATTTTGATTTATTTAACACTTTTTTGGTTACAACATGATTGTGTTATTCATAGTTTTAATGTCTTCACTATTATTCCACAATGTAGAAAATAGTAAAACTAAAGAAAAAAATCCTTGAATAAGTAGTTGTGTCCAAACTTTTGACTTACTGTACATTGTCTGCTCATGTAGACCTCAAGTGCTATTCAAATGCAATGCTGTTAAGTGGATGGTGGGGCTCTTGAGCCACAATAGCTCTGGTTCAGGGAGTCGTCCGGTCGAAGGACCACGAGAGCACACCCGAACGACTCCCCGGACCAGAGCCACAATTGACTCAGAGCGAATAGGAAAGGTGCTAAAACAAAGACTTATCAGCAGATACACTTCCAGTCAAGTGTAGTGGCTACAAGGAAGGTACTTTAGGCTACTTGAGGAGCTTGTCATGGAAACTGGATTCCAAGTTTCTTTTTTTACTCTGAAAACCTGCAATCGGCTAATGAATCTCTAGGTAACTGTCCACTCACTATTATTGTACATTTAATGTATAGTATTTAACCACTGTAAACGGTATCCATTCAGTTTTGCTCACGTGACCCACTTTGACGTGAGCAACAGTCATTTTTTTTAAAGTGTTTAGCTAGTTAATTATATTAAAAAAATGTCAGAACAAACAAAAAGTACACAACAACAAAAAAGTTTTGTAAATGTACAGATATTTTGCTACAAAAATTGTTACATTGTTTTTTACTTCTTAATCCACTCATTACTATAAAGGTAACTATTGTACATATTGTTTAAAACAAAATGTGCATCACCCTGTGATACACAATTTGAATGTTATTTTAACTTATAGGTTTGTCCATTTTGTATATTTAATTAAGCCGGGGGGAAAAACAAATCTGGGTTCACTTTAACACAACGGATCTATTGTGTGAAGCAGAATGCCCTGGTGTCACACTTGCCTGAGTAAAGAGGCATTATATTAATGTATGTTCCAAATGGCACTCTATTCCCTATCTAGGTTACTATTTTTGACCCTATGGGCCTTGGTAAAAAAAAATATCAAAAGTAGTGCCCTATATAGGGAGTCATTTGGGCCATAACCCATTGACGTTCAGAGAAGCTTTCTGTGGTCTTGGGACCATAATTGTCCACGTTAGCATGTGCAACAAACCACTCATCTCTATACTTCCTATGTGAACTGTTGACCACTCATCAGCTTCACTCATTAGACTGGATAATAGTGGCATGTTTTTGTTTTTTCTTCAGAAATGTATTTTAGGCATTGTGTGCTTATTACAAAATACTTTTAAATAACATTTAGTTAAAGATAGACCGAGTTCTGGACATGATCAAATAAACTATTTACACTATTATAGCATGTGCATCTTTATTTCAATTTTGTTCTTTAATCATTCATTTGGCAGACAGCTGTTCAGATTCACTCTGGTTTTCAATGCATGCTCATTGATATGAAAACAACAGGAGAAGTCGGTCTTGTCATCTCCGTGTATGTAAACTGTGGAAATCATTACTCGCCCGTCTGGCGGGCTTGGGGCATCGGGCAGCAACAAAGGTTTGGATTTGCCACTTCTGGCGGTCTTCGGCCACCGTGCCACAGTCCTGGTGATGTTATTGGAGCTTAATCTAGATTGTCCTGAGCCACGTTGTCTCGGGCACTCACTCTTACAGTAGCAATTATTACCTTCAGCCTGCCTAGCATTGCAATAATCCACAGGAAATGGATACAAGGCTACTAAGCCTAGTGAACAAGAGGCACTCATAACAGAGAGGTCCATATGTAAAGAAAATAATGAGCTCCGATCTATGGTGGCTGCTGGTGATGGTACATGAAGACAAACAAATTCATGTCAACTGTATTTTATTACATTTATAGATCATGCAACGAGGACTTTCACAATTCCTCTCGTGAAAATCTAGCAAACCAATCCTAAAAATACCATAAAAAAATGTATTTTAAAGGGTCTTGTTTCAGAGAGACATTTACTTCAGTCTAGACGTGGACCTTTGCCAAAGAGTTCTACATCAGTCCAAAGCAGCGGTATGCAACGAGATTCAGCTGCGGGGCGATTTTTTGTCGAAGCGGATGGTCGGGGGTCCGGAAAATCATTCAAATTTGTACACTGCAAATAAAGCACAACTAAGCACAAAAATGTATTCATTGTATTTGAAAATAATTTCAAACCTTGATTACACAGACACAATCACATCTCTTTTTATTTGTGGGATATTTTGTCAGATTTCCTAAACTAAACTTATTTATTTTTTTACTTTGAGGGCCCTAGTCAAAAGTAGTGCACTATAAAGGGAATAAATACAGTGCCATTTGTGACTCACATTTAAGAGCATGGCATTAAGATGCTCTTTGAATCCATTTCGATATCAAACAACTACAAAACAAATAAAATAGCTAGTGAGAAAACATTATAAAAAGGTACCACATTTCTGAAGTGTGTCACTAAATGTCCACACAGTTGACCTGATATCAAAGTAGTCACTCAACTCAGCCTGTGACCACTTCCAATAACGTAAGAAAACAGAGCAAATATTTACCAAGCATTCTAGTGCCAGTGTGGTGGGTTCATTCCCATTATACAAAACACAAGGGGAATAGTTCACACACAGTCCAAAAAGGGTTGAAACATTCTGGTAACTTGGACAAAAATTGGCAGGAATTAAGCAAATCTTCTAACTGGGATTTCTGGAAAAACCTGTGAAGTTTGAGAAAGTTACCGTAATTGTATAACCTTAAGTCCAAGCATGTGTGGCATTACGCTGAAAAATAAGCACCGGGGGGGAATCTATGGTGGATGAAAGGAAGCATGAGGAAAAACAGGATCAAGGAGCATCCAGCTGTTCCAGTAGAGTCCTCCTCCTCTTCTCCAGCTCTCCTTCACTCAGCTCGCTGCCTGAAGTGTCCCAGCCACCCTACACAACAAAGACAAAACATCAAAACCCACATTTTCCCGACAAAACTGGTGATTTCTAGGTAGTGCTGAGCGATTAACCGAAATGACGGTTATTTTGGGATTTTTAAACAACTAACAGGCCGACATCGGTTCAATTATTTTAATGGCACTTCGTTGGGAACGCGCAATCGAGAGGGATTGAAAGCAGTTGCTTCGCAAGCCTTTAAACACATGATCTACAGGATTGACGGTTGGTAATTCAGCAGTCAACAGTATGCCTTATTTATTCTGTTACAGCATTCAACGCACATATATTACATTAAAATAATAATAAATGTTGCGATTTGAACAAACATTCTCCAAAATATTTATTGAAGTCTATAAAGTACACAACCTTCTGTGTCTTGTAACGGATATTACAGTTGCACAAGCAGGACGAAGTCCCTACACATTGCAATGGAGCAAAAAAACTATCAGCATTTCGTGCTTCTACACCTGCATTGCTTGCTGTTTGGGGTTTTAGGCTGGGTTTCTGTACAGCACTTTGAGATATCAGCTGATCTAAGGGCTATATAAATACATTTGAAATATGAAATATCAAACAGACCTCTAAAAGCACTAATAGCTCAGCACTACTTCCAGGTGTTTTACTAGGTATGCTTCTCAAATGGTACCCTTTTCCCTATGTAATGCACTACTTTTGACCAGGATGTAACCCATACATATGGCTCTAGGCAAAAGTAGTCGAGTGACATTTGGGATGCACTAGGACAGGGTTCCCGAACAAGCGGCCTAAAGGTGATTTTATCCACCCCCACAAAAAAGTTCTGAGCCGCACCCCGTCGGAAACCTCTGCATGATCTACCCACTTTGCCTCGTATTATGTTTACCCCCAATTTCAAATCTTCTCATCGCTGCAACTCCTCAACAGGCTCAGGAGGTGAAGGTCGAGTCATGCGTCCTAGGAAACATGACCCGCCAGACCGCGCTTCGCCCGGAAGCCAGCCGCACCCATGTGTCGGAAGAAAACACCGTTCACCTGACGACAGATATCAGCCTGCAGGCGCCCACCACAAGGTGGTGGCCCTGCTGGCCAAACCCTCCCATAACCCAGACGACGCTGGGACAATTGTGCACCGCCCTATGGGACTCCCGATCACGGCTGGTTGTGATACAGCCCGGGATCGAACCTGGGTCTGTAGTTACACCTCTAGCACTGCAGTGCCTTAGACAGCTGTGCCACTTGGGAGGCCCCTGCCCATATTTCTAAAACAGCCGGGAAAAAAATAAAATAATTGAAACGCGGCGATTTCAACAAACATTCTCCAAAATATTTATTGAAGTCTTTAAAGTATACAACCTTCTGTGTCTATTGTAACAGATATTGCATTGGAGCAACAAAATAAACAATCAGCATTTTGTGTGATGTAGGCTAACCTTTATAGTTGCTGCCATATCACAGCCACTACGAGTTCCTGTAAAAAGAACATTCTAGGCAACCTGAGCATGTCTGACCAAGCGCTATTATTCCTTACTTCATTTGCACAATACTGCTTTAGACTTCCTACTATTTGTGGTGATCATCTTCATAGATATGCTGCCACAAAGTAGCGAGAGTAGCTGGGGAAAAAAAGAGAGCTAGCCAATGTTTGCAACGATAATGAATAAAGAATCACTATTGACTTCCTGTATGTATCTTGCTTGTGTTTGATATGCTTGCCTAAATACTGTTAGACGACAAAGTTTGTACCAAAATGTTGATCATGTCTTTTGTGTATAACATGAAGGCTGCCTACCGCCCTTCCAGAAAAAAATAACATAAAAATCGCATGGAATGCACTGTTCAAACATGTCAATCCATATCTTTACTCTTTAGAGTAGAACATGAAGTTTCCCCCTCCGTGTTAAGGGGGAAGCGGCAGTGGAAGCACTGAGCAGAAGCCACAGACAAAATAGTGGGCAGCAGCTCCGTAAAAAAGAAAAAAAGAATCCTGCACATGCACAGAAATCTCCATATCAATAGACACAGCAAGTTGGGTTGCAGCAAATCCAGAACCGCAGTCACTTTAAATCATTTTTGTTGTTGGACAGAAGACTAAAATCACCAGGAAGTGATTTTAAATGTAGGAAAAATCTGTTCCTATTTATTCCCACGCATAAAGGCATATGTGATCGTATCCCAATGTAATCAAAGTTTGAAATGACTCCGATTTTGTCAAATACTATATCTGTTTGGGATTCTTGCGGTCGATTTGCTGTGAACATCTATCTTCCGTCACCCCAACCATCTGCCCAAGGCTGAATGTAATCGGGGACCCCTGCACTAGGAAATAGAATAGTAAACACCTCACTGGGACTAGGATGAGACAAAATGCTTGGATACAACTGCTGTGTAACTGGCGTGGAGTATTTCTTTCTTTTAAAGCATTCAAATCCCAGATGCTTGGCTGGGTTTCATGACCGGAATGGGACGTTTTACCTCCTCCTTGGTAGATTTCCTTTTAGGTGACTTCTGCTTGGATTCGGAGCGACTCTTCCCCCGGGACTTGTCGTTCTCTTTCTCTTTCTCCTGGTCCTTCTCCCGCTTGCTGTCCCTCTCTCTTCCTCCCTTCTCTTTCCGCTCGCCTTCAGATTCAGGAGATTGCTGAAAGACAGGGTCACAAGAATAAGCGCGCCGTTCCGCCATTTGGCTTCCCAATCTTTCCAGAGTGGCCCAAACATTCCCCTCGAAAATGTAGTTCCGTCCTGAGAACCTACCGACTTGTGACGCCTCTTCTTCCCCTTCTTCTTGTGCTTCTTGGACTTCTTATAACTTCTATCTGTTGACCGAATGGAGAGGGATGTCAGAAACTGGCCGCCACACAATATTCCTTCATTTGTGTGTGTGTTTTTTAAATAGTGATTATTTTTATTTGATCATTTCTAGTCAAGGTTATAGGTACAATACATTCCTATCAGCATATACTTTTTCATCATACCTGATCCTTATATCACAATTATCATTCAAGTTTTTAATTGGAATGATAAAAGAATAAACAAAAGGGATTATACATAGGAAAACCACTGACCAGATTCCCCACTGGAGGAGCGCTCGGACGGGGACTTGGACTGTGAGCGCTTCTTCTTCTTGGTGTGATAATCGTCTTCAACTTCAGACTCTGAGCCCTGCAGAGAGAAGAGAAGTGGGAGTAGTAGGAGGGTTTATCTAGTGAGGTGCCATACTGATACAATTGAAGGCGAAATCCCAAATGGCACCCTATTTCCTATAAACTATAGGGTTTCTGGTCAAAAGCAGTGCACCATCTAGGGAATAGGGTGCCATTTGGTACGCACACTACAAAGGGCGCAGAGGGGTCTTGGTTTGTGCAGTGTCGGGGCATAGTACTAACCGATCGAGAGCGGGAGCGCTTCCTGTGGTGCTTCTTGGACTTCTTTGAGTGTTTCTTGGTCTTGGAGTGATGATGCTGGCACTCGTGCTGTGAGAAGAAACAGCAGCCAGGTTTGAGTACTGTATGTCGTGACACTGGTTCTGTCCCAAATGGCACCCTCATCCGTATATAGTGCACTACTATGGGCCCAGGTCAAAAGTAGTGCACAATATAGGGAATAGGGTGCCATTTGAGATGCAACCACTGACATTGTCGGGGTAATTCTCCCCCCTCCCCACAGAGGTTACCAGAGTTAAATGAGTCTTACCTCCAAGACATGCATGAAGTCTTTGAATATCCTTTTCCTCTCAGACTCCAGAGTCACGTCTTCGAATGCAGATTCTTTGAGGAATCTTTCTCGGACCTAAGACGACCAAAGAGAGAAAATTAATATTTAGAAAACAAAAGGTTTGCTTTTGAACAGTTGCATGACTATCAAATCATGTGCCAGACAGTAGCCCATTGATAACAACGTGTGTGTGTGAGAATGGTAACAGTAACAATGTGTGTGTGTGTGAGAGAAAGAGGTGGGTTAAAGTCACTATTTTTCGAGCCACAAGCAAGTCACAAGATCTGAGTCTCAAGTTGAGTCAAGTCCAAGTCCTGCGTTCTAAGAGCAAGTCAAGTCTCAAGTAAAAAATATATATATACGTGCAATGACTTGTTCAACTACAAATCTTTCTGTCTATTTATTGAGGCTACCAGACGGCCCTCGTCATTATTTTGTCTACAATATATATTTGGTTATGTAATAATTCAATTAACAACAATTTCCAAATGCAAACTTCATAACTGAATTATCAATATCAAGACATTTTGACATACCAAAAGACCAGTATGCCTATGCCAGTAATTGTTGCTTGATGTCCCATTGTCCCAAGTAAACAGTTATTATTCTTGATCACCGAACAATTTTTGGAGCTGCATATTTATTTACGACAATCCTCTCCACATACAATTTGACATTTGCGCTGTACAGCAAATCAGAAATCTGATTCGTTAGCGACCCCCCCCAAAAAAGGAGTGGTTCAAAGCTTGCGAACACGAGCGCACAAATATAGCCAGTCATTTACAGCCTTAAAACGGCGATGCATTTTCAGAACTTAAGATACGGAAATAAACAGCGGTTTTACACCTACATGTTAGCAGCCAATATCAAGTCACTTACCTGGAGTCCAGAGCAAGCAGAATCATACTGCCTACCTGCAAGCAGCAGAGGTTGCAGGATCGGATGGAAAGCATGGTCTATCTGCACCGCGCGATATCACTTTGGATGGCCGCCTAATTTTTTTATTTTACCTTTATTTAACTAGGCAAGTCAGTTAAGAACAAATTCTTATTTTCAATGACGGCCTAGGAACAGTGGGTTAACTGCCTGTTCAGGGGCAGAACGACAGATTTGTACCATGTCAGCTCGGGGGTTTGAACTTGCAACCTTCCCTGTTACTAGTCCAACGCTCTAACCACTAGGCTACCCTGCCGCTCTTCGCCAACTGTGTAGCCCTCTTCTTCCTCACAGATACTGTCATTAAATTCGCCAGAATGTTCCATTTTCATCCCATAATATTGAAGGCAGTGCGATGTTACAACCATCTTTAGTCATAAGGCAAGTAGCCACCCAAACTCAGCCTATCTGAAATATGAAAATGATAGCTATCATTGTTAGCCTACCAGGAAGCCTATCATTGTTCTGGCAAGGATGCGTCTGTAGCAGATTGCTAAATGGTATTTTATACAGATAATGTAAACATACTAATGTTTATAGAAAATGATGCAAGTGCTTTCTGGTCACTAATCTGAATATGTGAGCCTGCCTTTGAGCGCCAATGCTGATGATTTGGTCAACAGATTAAAATGTTTTGAGACAATAATTTGGTGCAATAACATAGGCCTATACTAGATAACAGATGAAATAGGCATAAGTTTGGACACACCTACTCAAAGATTTTCTTTATTTTTTACATTGTAGAAAAATAGTGAAGACACTCATGTAGTAATCAAAAAAGTGTTAAATCAAAATATATTTTATATTTGAGATTCTTCAAAGTAGCCACCCTTTGCCTCGATGACAGCTTTGCACACTCTTGTCATTCTCTCAACCAGCTTCATCTGGAATGCTTTTCCAACAGTCTTGAAGGAGTTCCCACATATGCTCAGCACTTGTTGGCTGCTTTTCCTTCACAGCGGTCCAACTCATCCCAAACCATCTCAATAAGATTGAGTGGGTGATTGTGGAGGCCAGGTCATCTGATGCAGCACTCCATCCCTAACCTTCTTGGTAAAATAGCCCATAATGTCTATTGCTTGTGTTTTATTGGTGACCTTTAATAGTGGTTTCATTGCAGCAATTCGACCATGAAGGCCTGGTTCATGCAGCCTCCTCTGAACAGTTGATGTTGAGATGTGTCTGTTACTTGAACTCTGAAGAATTTATTTGGGCTGCAATTTCTGAGGTGGGTAACTCTAATGAACATATCATCTGCAGCAGAGGTAACTCTGGATCTTCCTTTCTTGTGGCGGTCCTCATGAGAGCAAGTTCCATCATAGTACTTGTGTTTGCGACTGCACTTGAAGAAACTTTCAAAGTTCTTGAAATGTTCCAGATTGACTGACCTTCATGTCTTGAAGTAATGATGGACTGTTGTTTCCCTTTGCTTATTTGAGCTGTTCTTGGCATAATATTGGCTTGGTCTTTTACCAAATAGGGCTTTCTGTATACCAATCCTACCTTACACAACTGATTGGCTCAAACTAATTAAGGGGGGAAGCAATTCCACAAATTAACTTTTAATAAGGCACACCTGTTAACCTGTTGCTCCTACCCTCTACTTTTTTTGAACATTTTGTTAAAAATCGCGCAACATTTCAGCGCCCTGCTACTCATGCCAGGAATATAGTACGTTCATATGGTTAGAATGTGTGGATAGGAAACACTCGGACGTTTTTAAAACTGGTTAAATCACGACTGTGGCTATAACATAACGTGCGTTACATCGGAAAGCGCAGGAAAACCTGATCACAGAAAATGGAAATAAATATCCTTGCGCCACTTCCAGCAATTGTTCACAGTGAGCCGAATTAGATAAGACCGAGGATTCAACTCCCACAGCATCCCCATGTTGTCTAGAGTCTTGTGAATTGAATCATCTTTGATTCTTGGTTGAACCGAATCAGGGGAACCACTTACCTCCAGTCTCCGCCCAGATCATTTGGAAGAGCTCTCTCGTGAAATTTTTTCCAAGACGACAGCTATAGATTTTTACATCGCCTCCTGATGATTTTTATCGCTTATTAACGTTTACTAATACCTAAAGTAGCATTACAAACGTATTTTCAAGTGTTTTGTGAAAGTTTATCGTCTACTTTTTGAATTTTAAAAATGACGTTACGTTGTGAAATCGCTGTTTTTTTCGTTTATCACACAGTCTACATATAACGATATCTTGGCTTTATATGGCCCGATTTAATCGAAATAAAGACCCAATAGTGTTTATGGGACATCTAGGAGTGCCAACAAAGAAGATGGTGAAAGGTAATGACTGTTTTCTATTTTATTGTGCGGTTTGTGTAACGCCGAAATGCTAATTATTTTGTTTACGTCCCCTGCTGTGCTTTTGTGTTGTAGTGTATTGGTGCATGCTATCAGATAATAGCTTCTCATGCTGTCGCCGAAAAGCATTTTAAAAATCTGACTTGTTGCCTGGATTCACAACGAGTGTAGCTTTAATTCGATACCCTGCATGTGTATTTTAATGAACGTTTGAGTTTTAACTAATACTATTAGCATTTAGCGTAGCGCATTTGCATTTCCAGAGCTCTAGAGTTGGGACGCAAGCGTCCCAAGTAGAAGCAAGAGGTTAATTGAAATGCATTCCAGGTGACTATCTCATGAAGCTGGTTGAGAGAATGCCAAGTGTGCGCAAAGCTGTCATCAAGGCAAAGGGTGGCTACTTTGAAGAATCTCAAATATAAAATATATTTTGATTTAACACTTTTTTGGTTACCACATGATTCCATATGTTATGTCATAGTTTTGATGTCTTCACTATTATTCTACAATGTAGAAAATATAAAAAATAAAGAAAAACCCTGGAATGAGTAGATGTGTCCAAACTTTTGACTGGAACTGTATCACTGCAAGTGCATGCTCCCTGGAGACTGTGCCATAAATGAGTGACAAAACCTTACAAACCTGGCCAGATAATTTCAAGTCATCAGTCTGAAGTAAAAGTCAAGTCCCGAGTCTTGAGGCTCCAAGTCCGTCTCAAGTTGTCAAATTCGTGACTTGAGTCAAACGCAAGTCCAAGTCATGTGACTTGAGTCCACACCTCTGGTGCAAGGTAACAGTAACACTGTGTGTGTGTGTGTGTGTGTGAGAAAGGTAACAGATTAACACATACTTCTTCCCAGGTGGCCTCTGGTTCCAGGGCTGGGGTAGCCTGCTTCAACATGCTCTTGAAGGTAGCCTCTTTCCTCTTCATCTTCCTGGCCTCCTCCTTCTCCCGCTCCCTCTCCCGAGCCTCCGCCTTCTCCAGCAACTACATCGGTACAGGAGGAGAGAGGGAGGTCACTTAGTAGTTATTAGAAGCCCAGCGAGGTCACTGATCGTCAGATCGCCAAAATGGCACCCATTCCCTATTTAGTCCACTACTTCTGACCAGGGCTCAGAGTGTACAAAACATTAAGAACACTTGCTCTTTCCATGACAGACTGACCAGGTGAATCTAAGTGAAAGCTATGATCCCTTATTGATGTCACTTGTTAAAGCCACTTCAAAATCAGTGTAGATGAAGGGGAGCGGACAGGTTAAAGAAGGATATTTAAGCCCCGAGACAAGTGAGACATGGATTGTGAATGGGCAAGACATAAGTTAAGTGCCTTTAAACAGGGTATGGTAGTAGACGCCAGGCGCACTGGTTTGTGTCAAGAACTGCAACGCTGCTGTGTTTTTCAACCTCAACAGTTTCCCGTGTGTATCAAGAGTGGTCCACACGCCAAAGGACATCCAGCCAACTTGACAAAACTGTGGGAAGCATTGGAGTCAACACGGCCCAGCGTCCCTGTGGAACGCTTTCGACACCTTGAACAATCCATGCCCTGACGAAGTGAGGCTGTTCTGAGGGCAAAAGGGGGTGCAACTCAATATTAGGAAGGTGTTACTAATGTTTTGAACACTCAGTGTATAGTTTTCGAACACAGAAATGGTGTTTTCGGACACATAAATGGTGGTCTAGGTATAAATCAAAGAGCTCTTACGCTGTTGAAGGCTAGCTTGATGTTGCCTGCGTCCAGCGTTGTGGCTCTCTTGTCTGAGCTGATCACAGTGCCAAAGTCTTCAAAGCTAGTGTTTACCTCGACCAAGAAGTTTTTGTCCTGTGTGGAGGAAAGAGGAGAAAGAGTTAATAAAATGAAAACTACCATTGAGGCGATGGTGCAGATTACACAATATCTACGCTGTAAAGTAGATTTAACTGCATCCCAAACGGAACCCTACACTCTATTTCATACACTACTTTGGATCAGGCACCATAGGGCTCTGGTGAAAGATAATGCACTATATAGGCAAAATGTAGTGCACTAAATAGGGAATAAGGACGCCATTTGAGACCACAACGTGGGAGAAAACACAGACGGTAACATTCTCCCACCTTCAGGATATCCTTAATGATCCGCTTCTCGTCGTGGTAACGAGCCTTCAGGTCTTCCACGTAGAACTTGAACAGATCGAGGGGAGTGGAGCCTGCGGAATAGACACCATAAACTAACAGGCACGCGTTATTCAAGATGTGCTCGGACAACACATGGTTACCGCAACACCAAAGGCTAAAGAAAAAGGCAGCGACCACAAACCAGAGCAGCAGAAGTATAATACGACATTATCACCGCAGTACAAGTGGACAAGAGAACAACAATATTGATAACGTGCATGCGTGCCTATCAGTGTGGGCATCCACGTGTGTGTGTGTATGCGTATACCTGTGTGAGCCAAGGTTTCCGTCAGGAAAATGTGGCGCCGGACATTTGACCGGCAGCATTTTCATTTACTGGCCATGTGAATTGGGTGCGTAACTTGATTAGGGCGTCCACCCACGGCGCGCGGAATGACAGAAACCACATTTTGAGTATGGTAATTCATATTAAATAACAGAACATGCAAGTCGAGGATGAACGATGCGCGGTCCTTCTTACCCAATTCCGATGCGCACTTTGAAGAGTTAGTTTTCCGTAGCCACGAAGACGAGTGCAAAATCACTAGCCTATGTCAATCTACTATCCCCCATCGTAGAAAAGTTGACCTATTTTATTGGTCAGCTTGTCGAGAAATAAATAGACTAATCCAAACAGACTCTGGGAACAGTTGTGGGACGATAAGAGCCCAAATTCATTCAACCAGTACGCCACAAAACAATTATTCAAAAAATGAGTTTGATGCAAACGATCAGAACATTTATCTCAACTATTATTTCTTCACATTATAAGCGCACAGGGCATAATGCAGCGAGCCGTTTCATGCGACAGAGATTAAAATATCCATTCGAAATGTAGAAAGAGGGGAGATCTCATATGCAAACAACTATCATGGGTTGCTAATATGACTAGGATTGTGGGCTACTGGACGATGAAAGAAAGATGATGTAAAAATAATTGCCTCCACGGATATGGTCTGATTTTGGCAGGCTGCTTTGAAGTAAAGTAACACATGCCCCATAATACGTATTAAAAAGTTCAGGGTTCAAACAATTACATATATGTTTTCAAAATGCATACTGCCTCCAGCTCATTGTAAAGTGGTGTGTGACGCGCTGAAACCTGCCTTCCGCTGCCTATGTTTGCTGTTTGAGATGCTGTAGCAGGAGCTCTAGCACTGATTTTCCACTCAAAGGCTCTGTATCTGTATACTGTACGCGTGTGATAAATAAGATGCATAACGAATATACTGTACACACACGTCAATTTAATTATTTGATTATGCAAATTAACCTATAGACCGATAAGCATGACCAGTCAAATGTATTTCCATCGACGAATATGCTAAAAAGAATTATTTCGCAATGGAATTTTTTATTCTCCTGGACACTTTTGCAGGCGCCAATTAAAAAGATTGGCTTTTGTACTGTAAAAAAATATATATATACATACATACATCTTTGTTTTTGTTTTTTTTGGGCCTAAAGGCAGCTATTAGCTGCTAACGGAAAACCTGGTGTGAGCGAGAGTATGAGCATGCAGCAGGTGTCCTCATACCTGGCTGGCCCAGCATGTTGGCGAAGCGGATGTCTGAGCTGACGGTGGGGTACATCTCCATCCACGCAGACATGGAGTGGAGCTGACCGTTGTCATGGAGCTCGTCCAGGAATTTCTGGGGGGGAGAAACATAAGGCTCAGCAAAGCAACTGAAATGACTGGGCGAAGTCCCAATGGCACCATATTCCCTATATAGTGCACTATATAAAAGGAAATAGGGCGCCATTTGGAACGCAGCCCGGGGGGGGGAAGAGAAACATAAGGCTCAGCAAAGCAACTGAAATGACCGGGCTACATCCCAATGGCACCATATTCCCTATATAGTGCACTATATAAAAGGAAATAGGGCGCCATTTGGAACGCAACCCGGATATATGACATCCCTGAGATCAACCCACGCAAAATACACTTATATTTTCCTGTACTTTTTCAGTACAGTATTACAGTCAAAACGCCTGACAAATTATTTGGCTTTTTCTTCAGTCGGTCTGTGTTAGTCATAGGAATCCTATAATTCCCTATGATCCGTTTTAAGAATGAGCCGTACCATGTTGCTAGGCTACCAATATCCATTCTAATGTTCTGTATGTAATTCTATGGTATTAGCATTTTTTGTATCATAATCCTCTACCGTGTACACTGTTCCCAAAATGCTCCATGGTGGGGTAGAGGAGGCCCGTCTTTCTCACCTGGAAGGACTCTCTGTTCTTGCGCTGTCTCCTCCTCTCCCTCAGCAGTGTCTTCTGCTTCTCGTCCTCCTCCTCCTTCTCCAGAGCTCGGATGTGCTCCTCGAAACAGATCAGAGCGTCCTCTTTGTCCATGTCTGAAGCGAGCAAGGAGAGAAAAGAAGAGAAAGGGGAGAATGTCAACAGAGCACTCACACAGCAAACAGTCAGTCTTTTACACACACACACTGCTGCGCCACACAGGCACACGCTGCAAACCACAGCACCTGACTGGACAGGGCAGTCATTCACCAACTTCAGTTACCCGGCCTGTTCAGTCATTCACCTATTCAAACTCACAGACAGACACCCCCCCCTTGTTTTTATGAATCACAAGTAACAGCTCTGCTGCTTTAGTTAAATGAATGCAGAGCTCTGAGAAAGGTTGTGTCCCAAATCTGTCCCATATAGGGCTCTGGTCAAACGTAGTGCACTATGTAGGGAATAGGGTGCCATTTGGGATGCAAGTAGTATGAATGAGTGGGTAGTGTACTCTGGAGCTCCTCATCCTCTGCGAAGGTGGGGTTGTCCAGCAGGTACTGCTGGGCCTCGGACCAGGTGGTGCGGTACGTCACGTTGGCCATGTTGTCCAGGATGTTCTTCAGAGCCTCCCAGTTCCTCTTCCTCAGCTGCTTGGCTTGCTCCTGTACCCCACACACAACAAAGATGGAACAGACTAGAGTAAAGAGGAGGTCAACACATTCTGACAGATAATGTCCTTAGTCATCAGCGTTGGGTTCAATTCCATTTAGATTCAGGAAGTACACAGACATTTTGTCTCCCTGAATTGAAATGGAATTGATCCCAACCCTGATAGCAATAATCCGTTCTTCAGACAGCTAGGGATCAAATACATTATTTTCCTCACATTACATTTATTTTGTAAATAGAAATGTTTAATTAGAAATAGGATAAAATGTTGGGATGTGAATGTAGATGGAAAATAATAAACTGGTAGTTGTGACACCACACTCCAAAAAACAAGCCTGGCTGACTTGTTATTCATGTAGTTCTGTCCTTGAGCTGTTGTCTATTCATGTTCTGTATTATGTCATGTTTCATGTGGACCCCAGGAAGAGTAGCTGATGCTTTTGCAACAGCTAAATAGGGATCCTAATAAAATGCCAAATACCCAAAAGAGGCAGCCTAACGGCAATAAATCTGACCTTTTCCTTCTTGGCTAGGTAGAACAGGACGTCTTCATAGATCTCCAGTCTGTCCCTCTCTGGGACGGTGCTCCACACATCGAGCTCCGCAAACATCTGCTCTGCTTTCCTGGTTCACACAGAGACAACCACAGTTTTTTTATTATTAGTATTTTTCATTTAACCTTTATTTAACTAGGCAAGTCAGTTAAGAACAAATTCTTATTTACAATGACAGCCTACCAAAAGGCCTCCTGCGGGTGATGGGATTAAAAAATAAACACAGGACAAAAACACACATCACGACAAGAGAGACAACACAATACTACATAAAGAGAGACCTAAAGACGCTACGGTCACAAGACGCAGGCCTCCTAATTGTCCCTAGAATTTCTAAGGAAACACCTGGAGGCAGGGCTTTCTCCTATAGAGCTCAATTTTTATGGAAAGGTCTGCCTACCCATGTGCGAGACGCAAACTCGGTCTCAACATTTAAGTCTTTACTGAAGACTCATCTCTTCAGTGGGTCATATGATTGAGTGTAGTCTGGCCCAGGAGCGTGAAGGTGAACGGAAAGGCTCTGGAGCAACGAACCGCCCTTGCTGTCTCTGCCTGGCCCGTTCCCCTCTTTCCACTGGGATTCTCTGCCTCTAACCCTATTACAGTGGCTGAGTCACTGGCTTACTGGTGCTCTTTCATGCCGTCCCTAGGAGGGGTGTGTCACTTGAGTGAGTTGAGTCACTGATGTGATCTTCCTGTCTCCTCCTTCCTGTCCTGTTTTTCCTAGCCAACGTGCTTCAACACCTGCATTGCTTGCTGTTTGGGGTTTTAGGCTGGGTTTCTGTACAGCACTTTGAGATATCAGCTGATGTACGAAGGGCTATATAAATAAATGTGATTGGGAACAGACAACAGCACAAAGGGCAAGAAGGTAAAGACAACAATACATCACGCAAAACAACCACAACTGTCAGTGAGTGTCCATGATTGAGTCTTTGAATGAAGAGATTGAGATAAGTGTCCAGTTTGAGTGTTTGTTGCTGCTCGTTCCAGTCGCTAGCTGCAGCGAAATGAAGAGACGAGAGACCCAGAGATGTGTGTGCTTTCGGGACATTCAACAGAATGTGACAGGCAGAACGAGTGTTATATGTGGAGGATGAGGGCTGCAGTATATATCTCAGATAAAGGTGAGTGAGGCCTAAGAGTGTTTTATAAATAAGCATCAACCAGTGGGTTTTGCGATGGGTATACAGAGATGACCAGTTTACAGAGGAGTATAGAGTGCAGTGATGTGTCCTATAAGGAGCATTGGTGGCAAATCTGATGGCCGAGTGGTAAAGAACATCTAGCCGCTTGAGAGCACCCTTTCCTGCCGATCTATAAATGATGTCTCCGTAATCTAGCATGGGTAGGATGGTCATCTGAATCAGGGTTAGTTTGGTAGCTGGGGTGAAAGAGAAGCGATTACGATAGAGGAAACCAAGTCCAGATTTAACTTTAGCCTGCAGCTTTGACATGTGCTGAGAGAAGGACAGTGCACCATCTAGCCAAACTCCCAAATACTTGTATTACCTCATGCTCTACACCCTCAAAAGGTAGTAATAAACACCCGTGGGGAGAGGGGCATTCTTCTTACCAAACCACATGAACTTTGTTTTGGAGGTGTTCAGAACAAGGTTAAGGGTAGAGAAAGCTTGTTGGACACTAAGAAAGCTATGTTGTAGAGAATTTAACACAACATCTGGGGAGGGGCCAGCTGAGTATAACTATCATCTGCATATAAATGGATGAGAGAGCTTCCTACTGCTTGATCTATGTTGTTGATGTAAATTGAGAAGAACGTGGGGCCTAGGATTGAGCCTTGGGGCACTCCCTTGGTGACAGGCAGTGACTGAGACAGCAGATTTTCTAACTTCATACACTGCACTCTTTGAGAGAGGTAGTTAGCAAACCAGGCCAAAGACCCCTCAGAGACACCAAAACTCCTTAGCCCACAAGAATGAAATGGTCTACCATTTCAAAAGCTTTGACCAAGTCAATAGAAATAGCAGCACAACATTGATTAGAATCAAGGGCAATGGTGACATCATTGAAGACATTTTAAGGTTGCAGTGACACATCCATAATAGAGGTCGGCCGATTAATTAGGGCCGATTTCAAGTTTTCATAACAATCGGAAATCGGTATTTCTGGGCGTGGATTTGCTGATTTAAAAAAAGAAAAAATCAATTTTAAAAAGTATACCTTTATTTAACTAGGCAAGTCAGTTAATAACACATTCTTATTTCCAATGACGGCCTAGGAATGGTGGGTTAACTGCCTCGTTCAGGGGCAGAACGACAGATTTTCACCTTGTCAGCTCGGGGGATCCAATCTTGCAACCTTACAGTTAACTAGTCCAACGCAATAACGACCTGCCTCTCTCTCGTTGCACTCCACAAGGAGACTGCCTGTTACGCGAATGCACTAAGCAAAGGTAAGTCGCTAGCTAGCATTAAACTTATCTTATAAAAAACAATCAATCATAATCACTAGTTAACTACACATGGTTGATGATATTACTAGATATTATCTAGCGTGTCCTGCGTTGCATATAATCTGACTGAGCATACAAGCATACAAGTATCTAAGTATCTGACTGAGCGGTGGTAGGCAGAACCAGGCACGTAAACATTCATTCAAACAGCACTTTAGTGCGTTTTGCCAGCAGCTCTGTTGTGCGTCAAGCATTGCGCTGTTTATGACTTCAAGCCTATCAACTCCCGAGATGAGGCTGATGTAACCGAAGTGAAATGGCTAGCTAGTTAGTGCGCATTAATAGCATTTCAAACATCACTCCCTCTGAGCCTGTGGTTGTTTCCCTTGCTCTGCATGGGTAACGCTGCATCGATGGTGGCTGTTGTCGCTGTGTTGCTGGTTCGAGCCCAGGGAGGAGCGAGGAGAAGGACGGAAGCTATACTGTTACACTGGCAATACTAAAGTGCCTATAAGAACATCCAATAGTCAAAGGTTAATGAAATACAAATGGTATAGAGGGAAATAGTCCTATAATTCCTATAATAACTACAACCTAAAACTTCTGACCTGGGAATATTGAAGACTCACATTAAAAGGAACCACCAGCTTTCATATGTTCTCATGTTCTGAGCAAGGAACTGAAACGTTAGCTTTCTTACATAGTACATATTGCACTTTTACTTTCTTCTCCAACACTTTGTTTTTGCATTATATAAACCAAATTGAACATGTTTCATTATTTACTGGAGGCTAAATTGATGTATTATATTAAGTTAAAATAAGTGTTCATTCAGTATTGTTGTAATTGTCATTATTACAAATTAAGTTGTAAAAAATTAATTGGCCGATTAATCGGCATCGGCCTTTTTTGGTCCTCCAATAATCGGTATCGACGTTGAAAAATCACAATCGGTCAACCTCTAATCCATAACCTGAGCAGAAACCAGATTGCATACCAGACAGAATACTATAGACATCAAGAAAGCCAGTCAGTTGATTATTGACACGTTTTTCCAATACTTAAACAAGGCAAAATAGAAATAGGCCTATAACAATTAGGATCAGCTTGATCTCCCTCTTTAAATAAAGGACTGGCTGCCTTCCAAGCAATGGGAACCTCTCCAAAAAGCAAAGACAGGTTAAAAAGGTCAGAGATAGGCTTGGCAATGATAGGGGTAGCAACCTTAAGGAAGAAAGGGTCTAAACCATCTGACCCAGATGTTTTTTTGGGGTCAAGTTTCAGGACTTCCTTTAGCACCTCGGACTCAGTGACCGCCTGCAGGGAGAAACTTTGTAGCGGGGCAGGAGAAAAAGAGGGGAGAAGCATCGGGGATAGTCGCATTAGAAGGGCTGGGAGATGAGGAAATGTTGGACGGGCAAGGAGGCATGGCTGAGTCAAATAGGAATCCTGACTTAATAAAGTGGTGATTAAAGATCTCAGCCATGTGCTTCTTGTCAGTAACAATCACATCATCAACATTAAGGGACATGGGCAGCTGTGAGGAGGGTTTATTCTCCAGAACTTCTTGGGGTTAGACCCACAGAGAGTTTAGTTACTTCAAGGAACAGTTCTCTAAGGTTTTTTAGCAAGCGTCTATGACAAATCAGGACAGGTCGTTTCACTGAGCAGCCATTACAAACACAGGCTGTAAAACAGTGATCACTAAGGTCATTACAGAAAACACCAGACTGATTTGTGAGGATAGCATCGAGGAGAGTAGCCTTTTCTGGGTGTTTGGGATTGGTAATAATCTGAGAAGGATTTAGGGAGTCTCATTGCTTTAGGACTTGGTCAGGTGGTTTAAGCATTTCCCAGTTTAGGTCACCTAGCAAGACAAATTCAGACTTATTATAAGGGGCCAGGAGAGAGCTTAGAGCATTTAGGGTACAGGCCGGTGCTGATGGAGGACAATAGCACCCAGCAACAGTCAACAAAGAGATATTTGAAAGTTTAATACTTAAAACCAGCAAATCAAATTGTTTGGGGACAGATTTGGTGGAGACAACCGAGCACTGAAGGTGATCCTTGGTAAAGATTGCCACTTGATCGGACTTGCCGAAAAAGGTTATGACCAGAAAGGTTAACATCTGTATTCAAAACGCTCTTCCTTAACCAAGTCTCAGTAATGACCAACACACCTGGATTGGAGCTGTGAACCCACACTTTCAATTGATCCATTTTAGGGTAATAAGCTTCTCGTGTTAACGTGCAGAAAACCCAGGCTTTTTACAAGAGCAGAAATCAGTGAAGCAGATATCAGAGCACAAGTCACAATTAGGGCTAGCAACTATAGATGGGCCTGGGTGTACATGCACATTTCCAGATATCATCAACAGTAATACAATCACGGCACGGCATAGGACAGGGAGAGCTCTGCCGTGCTAATTTATGACATCTGAATGTGCATCAGATGGCAACAAGATAATATCGTACAGCAATTTCATCAGGTAACATGAATACAAAGACGGCGAGAGATGGTTAGAATGAGATGGGAGGTCAATAGTCAGTGTAACCAATAGAGAGCCAGAGTCCCGGGTGTGGGAACAAACAGTCTGTCCCACGGTCAGGTAAAGAAAGTTTGTAGTCAACAAAGCATGCAGGAGTCATGAGGTAAATAGCAAAATACACAAGAAAAAATCTAATATATAACGACTTGGGGCTAGTCATTGTAAGTTCAGAGTCACTCGCCCCAACAGTGCTGAAGGCGAGCGAAAGCTTGGGAGAGAGGACGGGGCAACCAGGGGAGACGGTGAACAGATTTGCAGGTGGAATCCAAGCAGCAGTGCAGCAGGCAAAGGGAGTAGGTGTCAAACCCACCTGGGAAAAGCTTTTATTTCTGGAGGCAGATTTCTTGTAGAAAATGGCAGTCTCTGAACAGCAGGAGGGGGCTTCAAGGCCTCTGGGTTTGGGTGGGGTAGTCTGCCATTTGTTGGGCTCAAAGGCTTCGACGCCTCTCGCTTCACACGTCAGTTGAATTTCTTAGTCCTCGCAAGCTTGGTAGCTTTCAGTCCATATAAAGTCAAATATATCCTTGTAATGTATTTTTCTTGGCTTTTGAAAGTAAAAAATAGCTTCAGACTAAACATTACTCACTCAGCTCCAGGTTGGATGGTGTTTTCAGGTTTCTGTTTATTTCCCAGAGAATTTACTGTGTAGTTTGGGAATAATAATCCTTGGGTGTAGGAAGCATTCCAGATGATTCCAGGTAATTCCATCCAAAATCAGGTCGTAGGTTTGGAGTTTTGATTTGGAGTGAAGGTTATGTTGTTTAGGGTAGCATTCTGTATAAGTCCCTGCCAAAAATCTAAGTTTGTCTAACTCTAAATCTTTTTTCCTTTAAACATGCTGAAAAATGTGGGATGCTCATCTGCTCATGACCTCCCTCTCTCGATAAAAATAAATAAAATGCCATGCATGACAAATAGGGTTGCGAAATTCCGCTAACTTCAGATATCCCTTTTGCAAGATTGCCAAAATCATTAAGGAATAAGTTGGAAATCCAGACTCCAAATGCAACGACACTTTGCGCCCCACGGGGGCAGCATTACACAAGCTAAAACCATCACTATTGCTGCTCGCCCAGCTCAAAGCACTGCTGCTATTGTTGGAGATGATTACAATTGTCCAAAAAAAGGACCATTTGAATTTAAACTTTTACAAGACATAACAATTGCCTACAATTCTTCATGAGAAGAAACGTAGATTCAAAATACGTCACAACGCGGTGAAACCATATCAAGTTCATCATCTCCACGCTACCATGGAGGCCAGCAGAGTAGTAGTATTTCTAGAATGAGTGAGTCCTAAAAACATGAAAAGGAATAAAGACACAGTCTGACGACCCTGATGTCACCCCCCCGTCTTAAGCCAGGCCAGCGTGCGCACAAACTGGCTGGTTGTCAAGGTCGATCACTTCGCCTGGAGCCATGTCAGTGCCTTTCACACCCAGGAAGACAGACAGGAGAGGGGTAGGGGGGAGAGCGAGCAAGTAGGGGGAGAGAGAGAGAGAGCGAGAGCCTGCATGGTAATGTGGTGGATTCACATGCAGGGGAAGTCAAAATGCTACAACCTATCTGATAAAGCAATGTTTCGTTTTAGGGATGGATGGGGAAGTTCAGAAGCCAATCTGCCTGTGAGTTATTCAGTCTGTGTACTACTAGTGTTTACTCATCTATTAGGGTTTGTCAGGCGGCAGGTAGCCTAGGGCCAGTAACCGAAAGGTCGCTGGTTCGAATACCCGGGCCGAAGAGGGGGAAACATCTGTGGATGTGCCCTTGAGCAAGGCACTTAAACCCTCATTTGCTCCAGGGGCGCCATACTACTATGGCTGAGCCTGTAAAAACAACACACTTCACTGCACCTATCCGGTGTACGTGACAATAAAAAAATGTTTTCCCCCTGCTAATAATAAGTCTGGTATGGCTAGATATGGGCCATGGACTGGCCACAACAACTGCACAACAGAATGGTCAGCGTCAAAGATTAAGTGGGGGTATATTATTGGTACTCTGGGCATATAATTAAGCAATAGGGCACCTCTGGGGTTTGTGGTATATGCTCAATATACCACTGCTACAGGCTGTTGTGCGCGACGCAATGCGGAGTGCCTGGATACAGTCCTTAGCTGTAGTATATTGGCCATATACTACAAACCTCCAAGGTGCTATTATTTTACCTTTATTTAAATAGGCAAGTCAGTTAAGAACAAATTCTTATTTACAATGACAGCCTACTCCGGCGTGACGCTGGGCCAATTGTGCGCCGTCCTATGGGACTCCCAATCGCGGTCGGTTGTGATACAGCCTGGAATCTAACCAGGGTCTGCAGTGACGCCTCTATCACTGAGATGCAGTGCTACGCCACTCAAACCTAGTTATAAACTGGTTACCAATGAAATTAGAAGAGTAAAGAAAATATATGTTTTGTCATACCCGTGGTATACGTCCTGATATACCACGGCTGTCAGCCAATCAGCATTCAGGGTTCGATCCACCCAGTTTATAATGCTTCGTGCCTGAGAACAGCACTTAGCCGTGGTATATTGGCCCTATATCACACTCCCTCTGGCCTTAGTGCTTAAATAACTTAATTTTTTTGAATACAATTTTATTGATCATCTCAATATCTCCACATATTAGCAACTCTAGGAAGCACATATCAATGACAGAAATGTAGAAGTATAAAGACTGAGGCCTGCATCCCAACTGGCACCCTATGCTTATGGGCCCTGGTCAAAAGCAGTACATTATATAGGGAATAGGGTACCATTTGGGACACACCTTGACTTGACCAAGAAAGGTACTTACTTATATCTGGTTGTAGATGTCATTTTCTCGTGGTTTTCCAAAAATCGCTGATACGTTTCCTTGGATTCCTTGTACTTGATCCTAGTCTCCTCCTTCTCCTCTTTCTCCGTCTGCACCTTGTAAGCATTGAAGGCCTGCTTTTTCTCACTTAACTTCGGCAGAGCACTTCAAATGAGAAATAGGGACAAACAGCTGGTTAGAGACGTTGTTTAATATTCATGGACGAACATTAGCATAATCAGAAAACTGAGGAAGTTGGTGGGTACCTGTAGCGTGGGTCATTGATGATCATTTTCATGGCTTGTTCCCAAGACGCATTGGATGAAACGCCCTGACATGAAGAGTATATCGAGCATTAAGATTTGAATGAAAAATATAAAGTACTCTAGTCAACACAAATCAACCCAGCTGTATAATCTGCATCACAGCTCATATATAGCAAAACTGTGTAAGAGGACAGCTCACATTTCCATCAACAGTAAACAATAGATTATGCTGGGAGTAGCCTATGTATTGAATCTATGCACCTGTGTAGAGGAACCCGTATGCATGTGTAGCCTATCTGAAAGATGCAACAAGGAGTGGTGATGCGATTCTCTGGCTTGTTCCAGGCATGGCGATTCATTTTCCTTAATTACTAATAGTTGCTACGGTTACTTTTTGTCCGTCTGTCTCCAAGAGACACACCCTATTCCCTATATAATGCACTAGTTAGGCTACGGGCCCTGGTCAAAAGTAGGGCACTAAACTGGGAATAGCCTGTTATTTCAAAACGCAACCAGAGTTATTCTAATCCAGTGGAGCACGTCAAC